>NC_054372.1:135807952-135897952 GCF_017654675.1 Xenopus laevis
GAAGCTTCCCCCCCCCTCCTTGCAAAGAAAAACATTATTTGAAACCCAATTAAAAAGAAAAAACCCCACAGAATATGTGGATGCTTTATAAAAGTAGATGGAAATTAGAGTCACTGCTAATTATTATAATCAATTTAATTATAGTGTATAAAAAGAATGCACAGGACTCTTCCCACCTGTTATCAGTCTGTATTATGTGTAGAGTGAAACACTCCTTCCTTAAGCATGCTTGGCAGGTCTGGGTGGCCCTTGCTCCAAGCTCACAGGGGTCGGGGGCTGCATCAGTCATTAGGAACCCCACAAAAGAACCTATGATATTAATTACCCACTCTACTGGATAGCAGATTCACAGTATTGAGGTTGTTTGCCTCTACAGGCTGGAAATGAAAAGGGTTGCAGGACTCATCAAAAATGTTTCAAATGCACCATTTGAGGAAAAAATTGCCTTTTTCTTATTTTTCCTAAAATGTTTCTTGGTAATATTATAGGGAATCCTAACATTTTGCATGAGCGTATTTGTAATAGAGTATTTGCCTTATTGTAGATCTATAATCTGGATATTATGTACTCATGGTCTAGATTAAATGAATGTAGGTGATATAAAGTATCAGAGCATAGCTTATTTGTGTGCTGTAAAGTAGCAACTCATATCAACTCCATGTATAACAAGTGAGTTACAACACAAAAACATTTCAGTCTGTGGCTCGTTTTGTTTCATCATAAAGGTTATGTGAGGGAATCGCGTGGGGAGAACAAAGATTCTGCCAATTGCTGCTTATTTCTATATTCTTGTCAATAAAATGATCAGTTTTAGTATAAAATAATGTAATTTTAATCGGTTGGACTTTGTATGTCATTTCTGGGAGTGAGTATGGGATTTGTGAGTGACCTACTTGTGTTTGGCTTCAGGTCTCAACAAATCATCACATATCCTGAAGGTTTAACAAATAAAACAGGGATTTGGTGCACGTTTATTCTTCTTACACAGTATTCCGCTAACACTTTGCAGCTTTTTCTGCAAATGTGTGTACATTTATATATCAGCAGGCGATACAATGTTCATTGACTTTATAAAAGGGATTCAAACCAAAATAGTTTATAATAAAAAGACAGACAGTCTTGAATATTTCTGAATTATTCATGCAGCTACAGTGAGGCGCACATTTATTAAAGGTCATATTGTTTGGCTTGGGCTTTTTGTTGCAAAAAATATGAAAAATCTGAAAAAAAAATCTACTTTTTCAGGATTTAGTGTTGACAAAACCGAATCCAAAAATACTCCAGCTAAAACCTGTTGAAGTCATTTAGAAGTCAATGGAAGATGTCCCTTTTGGGATATGAGGATTTTCTTGCCTTCATAATCTTCTAGGGTTTTGGGCATGCAGACTGATTTTTGTGCAATAATCTGAAAAAGTTGTGGTTTCGAGTGACAAATTAAAAAAAGTCACACGATTTGAATTGTTGCATGATTTTCTTGCGACTTTTCCCGCACATGCTTTTTTCTTTGGATTCGGAAGGGCATTCATCATGGTTGGGAGTACGAAAAAGCAAGTTTCAATAGATACCCCAGTAGAGTTAATTTCAAAAGGACATTGAAACTTGAACACAATAAGCTGCCAGGGTGTAATATAGCCCAATTTAATACAAGGTACTCAAGATGCCCAAGCACAGAAGATTGTTTTTCCTCTTGTTCTCCTCCAGAAAAGGCTCAGAGCTCCATTGGATTTCAATTGTCAAATTGCACTAACATCCAACTGGGGATGTTTGTCTGATGTGAGTAGGTGTGTTGTTTTCTGTTACACTGTCTGTCTGTTGACACCCATGCTTTTGCTGGATTATCTATATTAGCACATATACAAATACATACAGGCATTATTTAAAACGTGTGGTAGGAAAAAGAAATGTAAGGAATAAAAGGGAGTAGAATGTAGGAGAAATGAGATGGCAGAAGGACAGAAATACACAAATGTACAGTCACAAATACAACTGCAGCAATATTTAAAAGCATTTACTTCTCCCTTCAGAGCTCAAAATATCCTGTTAGAACATGCAGCGTGACAGACATTAAAAATTGTAGACTATGATTTTTTTCTTCAAAGAGTAACAAATTACCTTTTAGAGCGAGTGTCCCCGAGCTAAGAGACTTTGCTTTAGATAGTCTGCCACATTTCGAAAAGCGTATTTTTCCTCCCCAACAGGAGCCACTCTCAGCTGTGTCAAGCCTGTGCATTTGGAGCAGCTCTATAAATTATGTAAATAGTAGCGAATGAGGTATTAGGCTGTGATGGAGTTAGAGAGAAATTCAGGGGTTCTGCAGACAGCTGTGGCTTTATGAGCCTCACAAGGAATTCTTGTTGTGTGGGTGAGATTATCAAACCTGTGGGGTGAAATACATTTTCGAATTATAGTGAAGATTTGTCCTTTGTGTTCATTCTCAGTTCTTGTTATTAATTCTTTATTCTTTACCTTGCCCAAAATGACACAAACACATATGAATTTATTTTCATTACTTTCTTTCATCACACGTTGTTATTTTTTCATTATCAGATAAACCTTGGATATTTGTATACTTTGTCTTTGCAATTTTGCCTCCTTCAGATGTTTTCATTGACTAAAAATTCAGCTGGCTGCATACTTTGTAATTGTTTGCCAGTCTGAAACTTTGATTTGTGGGCTGACTAATCAGAATGCATAAAGGTGCTGCCTTTTTTTTATACAGGTCACCAAAAGAGCCAGCACATGAACATCTAAAGGGTCATTGCCCCACCAAGGGTCACTGCCCAGCCAGTATTTAGTTTTAGGATCACATCTAATGTGATTGCATTTAATCTTGAATATTCTAAATTACTGAGTGTGGGGGAGATTTACATATGAGCAATAATTGCATGTGTTACAACCTTTAGGCTGCTTTGCCAGAAGCTTTACAGAGATACTGACACCAGAGATTAAATTTTTTTTTTTTCATATATCATTACGGTAATTATCTTTGCATGCTATTTATAATTTTGCCATAGATGTATTTGCCCAATATGCTTGCAATTGCTCATCTGATCACCCATGTTCCTTTATGAGGGGAGCTGCCATATTTGTGCAGCAGTAGTCCGTTGGCACTAGAAACGGGTTGAGAAGGGACAGTCAGGTTGGAAAAACAGTCAGGTTTAAGAATTTCAACCCTACCAACAAAAAACAATGACCTATAGGTAACTTTTAGGAGGTTATTTATCAAAATCTGATTTTTTCTGATTGTTTTATTTAAAAAAGTCCGACCAAACTAGATTTGACCATATTTATTATTGAAAAAGTTTGATTTAATTGGATAGGGCAAAAACTCGTTAAAATCAAGTGAAACCCAAATCATATGATTTTTTCCAGAGTCAAAAAGCCTGAAATAGTCGGATTTTTGGGCTAATTCCAGAAAACTTGCAGATAGGATAAAGAGCTCTCCTATTGGATGGATCAGTTATAATGTAGCTGCTTGGGCTCCAGGTTCTTATTTGTGGAGCCAGTAATGAAACTAGCTGGGGCAGGCCCTGGTGCGGGCCATGCAGCCAGGACCCCCCTCCGTGTAGATTTTTTTTCGCTGCTGCAACCAAGTGCAGCAGGAATCAGTGGTGCACAATCTGCCAGGGGGGCACTGCGGGCCCTGGTCCAATTGCACCTCCTGCTCCCCCAGTAGTTACGCCACTGTGTGGAGCTCTCTATAACAATGTTCGACATGGAAGGTGCTCAGCAGCAGCCCTCAGGAGCATCAGCAGTGCATAATGGGTGGTTACAATCACTTGAATAAATGCATATGTTAAAATAAAAGGAACAGTTTGCTTAAGTGTGTTCCTGTCATTTTCTGTAAATGTGATAAAAGCTAAAGTCCTGCACATCAGTATATAGTCCTCTACACGGGATAATACATATGCTCCCATTTATTGTTTTGCACAATTGTTTGCATCAATCCTTATTCTTAATTGTTATGTGCTTTTTTACTTGCTTGTTTAACTGTACAAGCTAAAACTGATGGATCTACTATACAAACAAACAAACAAATAACAAGCATATCATTTATTCTTATGGACAAGATTCAGATTTTCAGTCAGCTGATCCAGAATTATTCCATGCCTCCCAAGTTATCAGTGCAGAGTAGAAGGCAGTTTCATCTTCAGTTGCAATTGATGTTTCTATGCATTTCTATAACAGCATAAGTGTTGTGGCATAGTCACTTGTGAAAAACCTGAACTCTGCCTTGAGTTATTGTAGCCAGGATATTGCAAGTTGACTTGCTTATTATTTATGTGCATGACCCTATGCATTATGATATATCAAATTCACAACTGACTTAGATTTAAACTATGAATGTTTTCTTTTTTGGGAGGAATTACATGAATATCTAGTTCATATGGATGTGCAAATAATAGCTCTGAATTTTGTCAGTTCAAAGACCAGGCTTTGAATTCCCAAAGTTCATTGCTATATTAAATTCCTTACTCAAAGCTGGAATCCCCTGAATTATATGCAGATTGTCAAAGCACATATGCATGTGCAGGAGGGGCACATTGCCCACACACACACTGTGCTGCCAACTCCAGCAGGAGAAAAGCTGCTAACCAGTCATAGGTTGAAATAGGGCTGTCACCCACAGGCACCAAATGGTATGTTCTTCGCCAATAAATCATCTGCTGTTTGCAAGCACTAAGGAACCGGAAACATATGTGCATTAATACGCTAACCTTTATTATTATGGTGCCAGCTATGGGTGTAATGTAGGCTAAATAAAGGCTTCATGCTAGGACAGGCCTAGAAGCAGGGAATAAATACTACTGTACAGATAAAGTAATTCAAAGGTTTCGATTTCCTTTGTGCATTATCCAGTGCTGACCGCAGTTAAAGCATCTACAGTATGCATATTAATGTATGCATATTTTCAGTTACTTATTGCAAAAGCATAATTAGAACCCCATGAAGTGAAATCTAAAAGGGTTCATCTTTGTTAGTTGCATATTCAAAGTACTTCCAAACACTCTTAAGCAGAATGTATTAAATAAGAACAATAACAGATTAACAAAAAAGCCAGACAATATATAATCAAATGTGGCATTGGCAGTGTTTCAGGTTAAAAAACAACTATAACAGACCAGATTGTAGATTGTGCCCCACCGTCGTCTACTTTGCCTGTGGCTGTATTTAATTCACAATAGTCCTTTTGCATCTCAGTCTCAAGTTGCCCTTACGGATGTATTTCTGTGGCATACATTAATAAATAACTAGGGCTTTCAAGCAAAGTCAAAAAGATTCTCAGGTGAATGCAGACTAACAGTATCAGTACTTCTTTGAGAAACAGTAATCTCCTCTGTAGTAAGGACTTTATTTCTTGTATAAGATGTATGTGCTATGCCCTCTTCCTTTCTTCTCGGTGCCTTGTATAGTTCTTTAGTGCTTGTGTTTTAAACCTGAAATGGTTACAGTACTAAAAATGACAAAACCTGTTGTCACCATCAAGGAAGCCCGAAGCACAAGGCCACAATGGTGCAGCGAAATCAGTACTGGGCAAGGTGGTTTTACATTATTAGCAAACTGTACCCCCAGAAGCAGAATTTGCATATTTTCAAGTAAAAATGAATCTCCATGGATTAAAGGCAACAACTTTATGTATTGTGCCCCAGAACACATAGTATATGAAATGCTGTAGTGACTATGTATTATGCCCCCAGTATTACCGATGAGTTACATTGTTCACCAGGTATGGATCTGCAGCAAATTTCTGCATTTTGCGATTGGTGAGTATTTTCGCAAAATCGCTGCAAGGTTTTTGCTGTGAAAAAATTTTGCTACGAAAAATCTGCATACAGATTCCAATGTATTTTGTGCTATCACTGTGAAAAACCTCCCATACTCCAATGTACTTTGCATAGAAAAAGTTGCCGCAAAAATGCCCATAGACTCCAAATGCCCACTGACTTCAAATTATTGGTGTTTTGCGAATTTTTCATCAAAATGGAAAAGAATTGCTCATCCCTACACAATATACAAAACCACATAAGATATGTGAATGTCACAACACTCAAAGGGGCCGATTCACTAACTTCGAGTCAATTGTCAATTTCCCAGCTGCCCCAAGTCATGTGACTTGTGCTCTGATAAACTTCAATCACTCTTTACTGCTGTACTGCAAGTTGGAGTGATATCACCCCCCCCCCAGCAGCCAAACAAAAGAACAATGGTAAGGTAACCAGATAACAGCTCCCTAACACAAGATAACAACTGCCTGATAGATCTAAGAACAACACTCAATATGACTATGAAGATTTTCATTCATCAAGGTCATGGTATATCTAGTATAGGTAAATCTAAAAACAACTGGACTTGCTGAGTAATCAATGAAGACAGTTGAACTAAAGAAGCTGCTCGGATGAGTAGTGAAATGTCTTCATTGATTACTCAGCAAGTCCAGTTGTTTTTAGATTGACCTATACTAGAAACACTCAATTGTAAAAACCCATGTCCCACTGAGACACATTCAGTTACATTGAGAAGGAAAAACAGCAGCCTGCCAGAAAGCATTTCTCTCCTAAAGTGCAGGCACAAGTCACATGACCAGGGGCAGCTGGGAAATTGCTCTTTTGAGAAATTTATTTCAGTGCAGAAGTCTGCTGGAGTAGCACTATTAACTGATGTGTTTTGAAAAAAACATGTTTTCGGATCCCTTTAAATAATTTGTTTCAGTTTATCCACAGATATAAATGTACAATCACCATCATTTGTTGTTCTGCTTATGACAGTGTGACAGCAGTAATATGGAGGTGCGGCATCTGTGTAAATGTTGCAGCAGAAGTCTGTGCTGCCTTCATAAATAACAAGTTATCTTTTGCCAGTTTATTACCTTATTTAATATTTTTATTTAGCCCCTTCCATACTGATTCATTCCCACCAAGAACAATGTCTGATATTTCACAGTAGAGCTAAGATACACTATTTTTTTATTCTGCTCACTAAAAATAGTTTGCAGTGATATTAACCTCTGTATCTGTATCATGCACCAAGACACTGCCAGTAAGCTCTATTATAGCAGAAACCTTAGAAAATACAGATACATTTAGCTGGAACTGTCTGTTAATGGTATCTCTACTAAATCAAAGCACTAGAAAATCACTAATATTCTCTTCTGTACAGATTCTTATTTTTAATGATAAACAAATCTGTCCCGTTTCGCTTCCCAGTAAAATTCACTGCTAAAAGATTCGCTAAACGGTGAAAAATTCGAAAAATGCACTGAAGCCAATAGGCAACAAATTTTTTTCACGTGAAATTTTTTACTGTTTTTTTCTCACTCCAATGCATTAAACTCAATGGGTATTTTTTTCTTGTTGCAACATTTTTGTCTCAGCAACTTTTTTTGTCTTGGCAACTTTTTGTACAAATGCATTAAACTCAATGGGGCTCATTTATCAACACTGGGCAAATTTGCCCATGGGCAGTTACCCATAGAAACCAATCAGTGATTATTTTCAGCTGCAAGTAGAACAATGAATGTAACAATCTGATAGGTCGCCATGGGTTATTGCCCATGGGCACATTTGCCCAGTGTTGATAAATGACCCACAATGTGCATTTTTTCTTATGGTGACTTTTTTTTATTTTTTTCGTGGCAGATTTTTGCCATAAATCCATGCCTGGTGAAAAGATGTGCTCATCATTACTTATATTGTATTAATTTATTTTGTTACTTGATCTAACCAGTAACCATATTTTTTTGGGGGAGTATTTCCCTGACCCAAACACCCCTTGACTAGCAGCAAGTTTTTTCTTTTATTCCCATGCCTCCCCACCCCCATTAATATAAAAGGTAAGTCCTCAGTATGTAGTAGAAGGTGCGGAAGGGGAATCTGTAAGGGGGGTACTAGCCATATTAGGGCAGGAGAGAGTGTATGTCAGCCAAAGGTGTGTTCATGGGCTCAGTACCCATTTACTTATCACTAAATCAGGAGCCCAAATCTTAAAACTGGGTATAGCAGTTATTCCTTTTGCATTGGAAGAGTGTTAAACTAATGTACTACCAAAGCATTTTTATTGTTATCATCCTTTATTTAAACATCAACATATTCCTTAGCACTTGACAGAGATGAAACATAATTTACTTCAGTTTCTGCCACAGAGTTTACAACTGAAGCACCCTTTCACTTTTTAGCAGGAGAAAATTATTTTTTTAAATGTTGTATGTGCAGAAGGAAACCAGAGGAAACGCATGCAAGCACAGAAAACCCCATTCAAATTCCTTGCAGATAGTGCCCCTAGCTGGAATTGAACCTAGGACTCAAGTGCTGTTGTTTTTGAAATATCTTTGAATACATATAAACTTTTTTATCAGTTCTCTAACCCCTGCTCTCTCAGTTATTTGAAAAAAAAAGAGAAGGAAAGTTCAAAACTAAGTAAGCTTAATCAGAAAAGTCTATACATATATAAACCAGAAAACCCTCAAAGTAATGCTGCTCTGAGTTCTCTGTCAAAAGAAAACACTGCATTTCTTCTATTGTGTACAAATGGACTTCGGAAGTGATGTGACCAAGCTAATATGGCAGCTGCTATCCTAAACAATCAGAGAGAGCTTCTAGAGCTGTCTACTCTGGTATGGTAAAGCATTCTTCAGAATAAATATAGCATTTTAGCTTAGCAATTGTTAATCTATTGGAAATAAACTGCCTTGGTAGCTTTGCTTCTCATTTAACTCAGTTCCCAGCAGCCCTTCATAGTCAAAGTGTGAGAACAATCACATTAAACTTACTTTAAGCCAGGCACTTGGTCCCCCAGTGATGTCCTACTTGATAAAGCTAGCTCATCAAGTGGTGTGGAATAGAAAGGTATTCTACAGGATAGTCCATGTGCCAATACACTGGCCATAGGCAAGCCGTGTATAACAGAACGCTGGCATTCCTTCAGCAAATTAAGTCATAGAGGAACTCAGCAGAGCATTTACAGAGACTTTTATTTATTGATTATATAACGATACAAGACTCAAGTCTTATGGCCTGTGTACAGTTATAAATAACCATCACAGTTGTGTATATAAAACAGTATTCGGTGCTGCTGAGCTCTGCTGAAAGCAAGACAAATCAGATTAGTCCAACACATTTTTGTAGGAGCCCAAGACTGTGAGCTGGATATTAATGTTGCTGGAAACCGATCTGAGAATTTGGTCCTTTTACTTTATGCTAGGTAAGCTCACATGAAGAATCCTGCAGCTGTTCATTAAAAGAGAGATATAATTCAAATTTGAAATGTAATTATTTATATTAGCAATTTGTTTTGGAGATATCAAGGTGTATTTTAATTGCACTATCCTGAGTAGATACCATAATTGTAGTGAGTTTGCGAAGGATTTTAATTAGGGATGGGCGAATTTTTTCGCCTCGTTTCGCCGAAAAAATGACGCCCATAGACTTGTATGGAGTCGTGCGTCAAAAAAAAAGACGCGCGACAAAATAATTTCGCTGCACGACAAATTTTTTTTGACGACCATAGACTTTAATGGGCGTCTGCGATATTTCGCTGGCGGCGAATTTTTGGCGAAACGAAACGGGTCAAATTCGCCCATCACTGATTTTAATCCAGCCTGTGCATTTCAGCCCATTGTTGTATCTTATATAGCAACAATTGCCCGTGAAGGCACATAATAATAGCAAACACAGAGCCAAAGTTTGGTTGCACTACATGTAGCCAAAGTACAGAAAAAGCTGTAGGACAATGTCATATGAACAGTAAGAAATATCACCAAGAAAATGAACAATCATCTACGGCAGCATCAGGAAACCTTTGCCATGCCAAATTTTACAGCAATACAACAGTAGAGGAATTCTGGGATTTATAGTCCTTCAACATCAACAAAGTTGCTTTTCCCTGTACAGGTATAGGACCTGTTACCCAGAATGCTCAGGACCTGAGGTTTCCAGGTAATGGATCTTTCTGTAATTTGGATCTTCTTACCTTAAGTCTACTAGAAAATCATCTAAACATTAAATAAACCCAACAGTCTGGTTCTGCTTCCAATAAGGATTAATTTGAATCATGTACAATGTGCGGTTTTATTAATACAGAGAAAAAGCAAATTGTTTTTAAAAATTTGGATTATTTGGATAAAATGCAGTCTATGGGAGACAGCCTTTCCTTAATTCAGAGCATTCTGGATAACAGGTTTCTGGATAATGGACTTCAAAAGAAGAGAAATAATTTCTCGTTTTTAAGACTATATATTATTTATATTTTTCGTCAGTTTTCAAGCGCAAAATTATTCATAACTTGTGTTTATATCACAGTTTCAATTGAAAGCAATGCAATTATTAAAAAAAATCACCATGGCACGGCAAAGGCAGTACACTTTGACACCATGTGGATGCAGCTAGGGAAGTTTAAGTTGCACCACTAAATTGAAATGCCCCATCGTGGTCTGACTATGCTACTTAACCTTTCTATCTTACTCTCCTAAAGTGTACTATGGCCTCATTCACGTGGTCCCTGCCAGGGTCGGACTGGGGGGCCCGGGGCCCACCGGGACTAATGTCCAGGGCCCCCTCCGACCCCCGCCACCCTACTAAGACGCGCAGAGCACGTTCACATGAAGGGGTGCCGCACGCATGCGCAGATGGCGCTGCACATCGCCTAGAAAAACCTTTTTTTTGGCCGATCAGAGGGGACTGGCCTGGCAGGGGCCCATTAAGGGTCGGGGCCCACCGGGTTTTTCCCGGTTATCTGCTCAGGCCAGTCCGATACTGGTCCCTGCTCCCTGATTTATCACTAGAAGTACATGTCCCTCTAGGGCAGAACAGCGTTACTGGCCCGTGTTGACCCCTGGTTCAATGGAACAGATGCAGCTGGGTCTGCAACCAAAGGTCAAAGAGAAAGATCCACCCTAACCAGACATTATGTTAAAGTGTGGCAGGAAATGGTCATAGGCTTGAAGGGCAATAACAGGAATATGTAAATGAGGTAACTAGCTGGATGGGCATCTGTCCAGCAACTAGGGAGATAAGGAAGTATAGGTATATAAAACTATAAGGACTTAGTAAACCTATGGGTCCCGACACATATATAATGCAATTTAGTTGAGAATTAACCAATTTTTACATGTACATGGAGTTTAATTGAGACATTTTATGAATTTTCTATAGCCTTACTTAAAGACTCCATATTCAACATTTCACTGAAACTAACTCTCCTCATCTCTCCTTTTATGCGTCCTGCAACAGAACTAAACATTGACTTCACCCTTTACGTAGTTTATACACATATAAAAATAACTACATGACAGCATGGTTTAGCCGTAATACATTTGACATTTAGGGACAACCTTATATGTTAAACTGCTAAAACAAACAATACAGGATAGAGAAGTAACAATAAAAGACAATTGTTCCAGAAGACTGCAATGGTCCTGTTTCCATGGTCTTTATTAAGTAGATAAGAGAGGGATAAAAGGAGTTTTTATTGAGCACTATCAATTTCTCCTTCTGTTTGCTCTTTTCACTCATTAGCTAAGCACCCGTTACTTGGTCCTATCTCTCCTTGCACCTGATGTTTTGCAATACACACTGATTCTTTTCTTATCTATGAATGTTTGTACTTGCTAAAGGTTTATACATAGCAGTGCCAATCTGTACCTGGCATTTCTATTCAAAGCTGCTTCACATAATCCTTGAGCTTTTGAAGGCCTGTCACATAGGAGGATGCCTTCCCTTCAGCTGTATCTTAAATCCTTTTAAGGACCATTTGACCCATTTGTGGTAACGTGCAGAGCAGGTTCGGACTGATAATTAAAATAGGCCCTGGCATTTCAGGTACACAGAGGCCCAATCAGACCACAAAGAGGCCCAAACAGACCCCACCAGCCCACTAAATACTGACTTTCTATGGCACTTTATAGCAGCCCCTCTGGCATTTGCCAGAACCCACAGATTGCCAATCCGGGCCTGGTGCAGAGCGCTGCCTGGTATCAAAAAATTTAAAGCGGTGCATTCAGTATTGACATCAACTCATCTGTAGTATAAAATAGTAATGCAGAAACAGTGTTTATGAAGATATTAAAAAACATAGCAAAAAGATGGCAGGCATTTGCACTGACAGTTGGGTCCTTACACCAGCCTTTTGGTGGGGGTGACTGAACCTTTGGAATATTTTCATTGTCCTCAGAATATTGTGGGCTTTTAGGGGGAAAGTGCATGGTGATGAAGAAAATAATAATATGTTCTCTAAGGACTAATGCCTTTCAGGACAATAGTAATAGTGGTTCAATCTGTCAACACCTAAGTCATGGGCAATGCATTGGAGTATGGCTGTATGGCTGTAAAATGAACAATAACAACCTGCCAATAAAATTAGGGGGACATACTTGTGCATAAAAGGAGCATTTTTTTGGGGGGGAGCATTTACTTTATTTATATTTTTAATGTTGTAGTATATTTCCTTCTACTAATTTCACAGTCTTTAATTCCTTAATTCCTTAACATTGTTCCTTTCTTGCTTAATGGCTGTAATTGTGAATGTGCTCTGAGTAATTAAACTAGCTGTAAAAAAAACACAGGAACCCAAAATATCAATACCTTAGACACTGACAACAAAAAATCCAAAAATCTTCACATTATATTTTGAGGGTTCGGTTAATGGCACATGGGAATATTTGTTGACCCTAGCATTAATCTGTGTATCGTCCTTATGTAACTATATATATATATATATATATATATATATATATATATATATATATATATATATATATATATATATATATATATATATATATAGAAACCTTCCAGGTATCCGTGGAAACCTGCATAGCATTAAAGCTTCCATCCCATGTATGCACTGACTGGCAGGTGCCATTATAGCCAGTCACGTTAGGCACCTGGAAAAATGGGTGGCAGTTTCCCCAGTGAAATTATCCTAAATCATATGCCATATAATCCTTGAGTGTTTTTCCTAAATAGATTTTTTTAAAAACTTTAAAAAGGTGTCAGAAAGGAAAGCCCTGAAATTATAAGAACAGGGGCTGCATGACAAGGAATCCGAATGGCCAGCAGTCAGATTAGACTGGTCTAGGTTAGAGATAGCAAAAATCGCATGAGAAGGAATGAGTTGAAGCAGGAGATGGCTGGGCCCAGGGGCGGAGTATGAGAGAGATGTGATGTCAGGGGAAGAAGCAGTTCACTTCCTTATCTTCTGAGCAGGTTGAAACATTCCACCCACCCTTCCCCATTTTGCATATTTTGTGAAATGTCAGGAGTTTTCGTCTTTATGTTCTCATATTATCTATTAATAACTGAATATGGATGTTTTCCTGAAAACGCTGTTATATTGTGGTTTCTGTATCTTTATACGGTATAATTGTTAGAGTCTGTATTGTATTCATTTATGTTAAATGAATGTCAAGTGCTTGATCCAGGGAATGATTCTGATCGAAAAACAGCATTTCAAAAGAGATGTGAGGACCTCCAATAATAAAGCAACAGCTAATTAATAAATAATTAGAAAATGTTATTAGGACATAGAAACCTAACGCGTTTCGTGCCTATCTTGAGGCATAATTGGCAGTGGCTTCAGGCTGGGATTTTTGCCTTCCTCTGGATCAAAACAGTTGATATATGATAATGTATTTTAAGTTTTTATTTGTCGCAGCAGAGGTAAGAACTTGCCAGAGTACTGCACAGGTAAGTTTAGAAGATGGAGAAAGGAGGTTCTCTCCTGTGACTGCACAGTGGATTGATTGATACAGACACTACTACTGCTTGTGCTAGAGCGCAGCCTTCTTGGATTTCCTATCATCAAGACACTACAGATGCAGGTCCGCCAGCAGGGCTGCTGAACTTCTCTCATGTTGGCGGCACAGCATAGTAGCAATCTCTTCTTAAATTCTGGCTTTAGATTATTGCCTTGGTTTAAGCTGGCGAGGTCATATTTATTTGATAAAATGTGAATAAATGCTGTGGCCATTTTACACCCATCTCTGTCTCCTTTCATTAAGGTATGTAATAATGGGGTTCAGTGGGATGGCTCAAGGCGAAGGGTCGAATTGAGCAGTCCCCTTTATCATGCTTGTTCATGTCATGCTTGTTTAAAATCAACAATCTTTCACATTTTAACATTTAACAGTGGGGACTGGCAAGGGACAGTTTTAAGCATTTCTAACATTTTTAAGTTTAGTTAAAAAGGTAAAAAACAAAGAATAGCTTTATTTGACATAGGCCTATTGGCCATGAAACAGGATGATGTTAAGAGACTGAGCTAATTAAATGGTGAAACACTGAGACATAAAGCCAGAAAAGCAAGCATTCTGTTAAAGAAATACCTCCTTGTGTGCCCCCATTGCCACCTTTGGCCTATTGTCCCCATTTACTATGGCTGCTGTATGCAGAACTCAGGAATGCTGTATAAAATAATTGGCATGCTAAAAACTTTAAAACCCTGCTCTAAAGCAACCCATCCTCTCATCATACATGCACCATAAACCAGATTTATTATGCTCAGGAAACCCTAACATGTCAGCAATGTCCATTTTATTGCAATTGCTTATTTTACCTACTATTCAAATTTTGAGCAGCATTTGTGGGTGATGAATTTGGGAGTTTAAAAATGCTAAAAAAAAGCTTTTTCTCTACATCCTTTTGGACTGCATTTCTTTCATACGTACATACTTTATTTGCCTCTGTGCTTGAATCTTCCAGCTTTCACTGCACCCTTTCCAAAGCACTTCCAAAGTACATTTTGCATTAAACCAGTTGTTACATTATTAACCACAAGTTTTCCCGTATTCCTCAGCAATCTGAGCAGGGTATTCTCTTCTCTCATAATATTAGTGCTATTTTATATCATCAGCTGTTGGATTTTTAGATCCAAATTGTGGTGTTTATACAAATGGCCTGTAGATGTCACTGTGCTCAGACCTATACTGTGCATACTTCCTGACAGCCTAAAACTGAAAGTGAAAGTTACTGTTGTGTAATGGCTGCATGAGAGCCTGCTAATAAAGCACTGTTATCCTCTACTCATCCTCGGATACCAAAAACATAACACAATTAGTATTTATAAAAATGACATATATTGTACAATTTGTTTATGTCGTACTGCTGCTTATATTATTTTATAATGTCCTTGCATTTATGGTGCACTAATTTTAAAACTCTGTAATTTATAATCAGAAGACTGGGGCAATTTTCTTCAGACCTTCCCATATACATTCTTGCATAGTGGACAACTTCCTTCGAGAGACAGATTTTGAGCATAACCTATTTCCATCAGTAGTATTTCTATAGAACACATGACAAAATCCAGTACAGTTCTTCCCATGCACATTGTCTTTTTCTCCCTAGTCATGAAGACTGCAATATGCTGAATATCCACAGTTATGTATACACATATTCCTTGGACTTGCTGGGGCCAGGAATGGTGAGTACAACTCATAATGATATAAGATCTTACAACTCCACATGGCCAACTTAACCCAGTTCCTTTGAAATGTAACTTCTTGCAGAATTGCTTTTTCACCATTGTAGCTCACATTGTCCTTTAAAGGCCTCCCAAGGCACCTCCTACTGTCAAGTTGCCTAACAATCCTTCTTGCCATTGTCTGTAAGATAGATGAAAGCATTGTGCATAATTGATTTACACATTCCCTGACCTTGTTTACTTGATTGATTCCTTGCAATTTTGTTTCTACCTCTTTCCTAGGATTGAACTTTGAGCAACTGACAGTTACTTGCTTTTCACAAAGTCTAATGGACAGTCCTGGCCTCTATGTTATTCTTCAGCCCTTTGCCCCTGTAGCATAGCTAATATCCAGCTATTACGACAGAGCTGTTCTTCGTCTGGAGTACACAGCATTTTCTGATTTATATAATTCTTTAACATACTCTCATTAATGTTTTGTTCTTTTTTTACACACTTATCTTCATTACCTTACTCTATTGGTATACTCCACAATTCGGTACTCATATTCTGAGACAATTTGCAACTTTTATTTTTATTTTTTATTACGTATGGTTTTGAATTATTTAGTATTTTATTCAGCAGCTCTCCAAGTTTGCAATTTCAGAAATCTGGTTGCTAGAGTCCAAATTAGCCTGAGACTGGACTATGAATAGGGGAGGGTTCTATTATATTCAGCAACTCTCCAGTTTGGCAATCTCGTTGCTAAAGTCTAAATTACCCTAGCAATCATGCACTGATTTGAATAAAAGACTGGAATATGAATAGGAGAGGACCTCAATAGAAACACGAGTAATAAAAAGTAGCAATAACAATTTTGTAGCCTTACAAAACATTTGTTTTTTAGATGGGGTTAGTGACCCCCACTTGAAATCTGGAAAGAGTCAGAAGGAGAAGGCAAATAATTAATAAACTAAAACAAATAAATAATGACCAATTGAAAAGATGCTTAAATTGTCCATTCTATAACATACTAAAAGTAAACTTAAAGGTGAACTGCCTCATTAATACCTTCTCCCAGAGCCGCCAATCAGGGGGGCACAAGGGGTATAAGGGTAGGACCACATGATCCGATGCGATGCGACAAAACGAATGCGACAAGTCGCATGCGACAAAAATAAGGTAATAGAATTGTCGCATGGTGTTGCAGCGTTGATCCGACGCGACATGACTGTCGGATGCAGATGCTGCTGCATCTGCATCTGACAGTGATGTTGCGTCAGATCAACGCTGCGACGCCGTGCGATAATTATATCATTTATTTTTTTTGTCGCAGCGCATTGGAT
Organism: Xenopus laevis; assembly: GCF_017654675.1. Taxonomy (NCBI): domain Eukaryota; kingdom Metazoa; phylum Chordata; class Amphibia; order Anura; family Pipidae; genus Xenopus; species Xenopus laevis. The sequence goes on from NC_054372.1 coordinate 135,824,692, forward strand.
TGCGATGAAAACATTTGTGGAGTCCTACCCTAAGGGGCGGATGTATTAAGGGTGAATTATCGAGGGTTAATTAACCCTCAATATTCGACTGGCGAATTAAAATCCTTTGACTTCGAATATCGAAGTCGAAGGATTTTGCGCAAATAGTTCGATCGAAGGAATAATCGTTCGATCGAACGATTAAATCCTTCAAATCAAACGATTCAAAGGATTTTAATCCATCGATCGAAGAATTATCCTTCGAACAAAAAAAGATAGCCAAGCCTATGGGGACCTTCCCCATAGGCTAACATTGACTTTGGTAGCTTTTAGGTGGCGAATTATGGGTTCGAGGTTTTTTCTTAAAGAGACAGTACTTCGACTATCGAATGGTCAAACAGTCAAACGATTTTTAGTACGAATCGTTTGATTCGAAGTCGTAGTCGAAGTAGCCCATTCGATGGTCGAAGTAGCCAAAAAAACACTTCGAAATTCGAAGTATTTTTTCTTCTATTCCTTTACTCGAACTTAGTGAATGGGCCCCTATGTGTACTGGGCCCAGGCCTGAAGGGGGGCCTGGCAGTGCTGAACTTTTCGAAAGATGACAGTGCGAAGTCGTGACGCCTCCTTATGAATTCCTGAACAGCCGAAATGCGGAATTGCCGAAAAGCCGAGCAGCCAAAGTCCCGAAGCAGCAAAAAGACCCGAAGCCACGAAAAGACCCGAAGTCACGAAAACAACCGAAATTGAAGTTCAGAAGTGGCGAAAAGACCCGAAGTCACAGAAACATCCGAAATTGAAATCCTGAAACGGCGAAAAGACCCACTGTCACGAAGGGAGGCGAAGTTGAAGATCTGAAGCCACGAGTTCAATTTCAATGTGTGTTTTTTTATTTTGTAATCCCCTGGCCACCAATGTATTATTTTAATACTACCCCTGCCACCAAGGTTTTTTTTAAAAATATTCTTTGGGGCCCCAGTTTTTTTTTAATTTGTAATGGGGGCCCTGGCGCCAATGTTTTTTTAAAAAAATATTCTTTGGGGCCCCAATTTTTTTTTAACTTGTAAGGGGGGCCCTGGCACCAATGCTTTTATGGGGGGGCCTGGCGCCAATGTTTTTTTTTTAACTTATAGGGGGCCCTGGTCCCCAATAGCGTTTTATAACTTGTGTGTGTGTGGGGGGGGGTTACCTTTTTTAGTACTGATGTCTGTGTAGTCTTTTAACTGTGATTTGGAGTGGGCGGGATCTGGGGCGGGGCTTGGGAGCCAGGGTGGATGAAAATTTTGTTGTACGGGGCCCCGTGATTTCTAATGGCGGCCCTGCCTTCTCCATTCTATTCTTGTTTTTTGAAAGAATGAAAATCCACTACCAATTAGTAGTACCGACATATCCAAATCTTCATATCCTATCTCTTCTTCTTGTTTGTTTAAAGTCTTCAGCTGTGTTCCAACACTACTATACTTTAGTTTGCTATTGCCAATTCAATTACATTCTGATTACAAAAAATTACATATATATTAATCCCAGGCATGGTACTTAGGAGTAATCTTTGCTTCCGCCTCCTCTTTCTTCTGCCACATTCATTCATATTTACTTTTACCATATTGCCAAATTATAGGGTTTATTAAATTATAGATAGAGGTGCATGTGCTCTAGCACTAAAGGGTTCAAAATCGTGATTTTACCTGTTGATTCCTAGTTTTGTAGCACATTTGGAGAAGAGTATAACAAACAGACAGCGTGCTGGAGATCTGTCCACTTTGAAAAACTATCATAAACATATACATCACATGACCCCAAACAGCCCAAAAGGACATTTGTTTATGTTGTGATTTTGTTGTGATTTTGTTTGCTACTGTTGTCCTTCTAGTTACAGCAGTGCAGAAATATTTATAAGTAAACCATTACAACATTAATATAAAATGTCTGCAGCTGTGCTTGCAGAAATGATGATGACTTTATGGGAATTATTTATAAAACTTCAAATTTTTCTGCCTGCTTATTTTGCTAATATTATCATTGCATATTATTATTCCTTAACTTAAAATACTTTCCTGAGAAATTAAAGCTGACCAGCATGAACTGTAGAATTATCTTGTTGCAGTAGTAGAAATCATTAGTGATCTGGCATGTTCCTGTGCATGTTATAGGCAGAGCTGCCTACTGTTACGTACAGTGGCGGAACTACCGGGGGAGCAGGGGGTGCGATTGGGCCAGGGCCCGCACCCCCTCAGGGCCCCCGGTAGCTTGCGCACTGGCGATTTCCGCCCGCAGTGGGCGATTTCCGCCCCGGTTAATCTTGTATGGAGGGGGGCGGGGTGCACGGCTACACGTCCCGCACCAGGCCCCCCTCCAGTTACGGTACTGGTTACGTATGGAATCCAACAACCAAAACAAACCCCAAGGTCCCGGTCACGGCTTGGTCTTCTGCTTGTAACAGCTGCCTTTCACTTCGGAAGGAGCCCTCCGTTACTTGGATGCCACCAGGTCTTAAAATGAGAGGACAAAGGAGAGAGTTCGCGGCCAGGAAAGGGAACCGTACGTTTGCAACAGAAATGGAGAGGTGGTCAAGGGACGGGCAGAGTCGATACCAAACAGGCAAGGTGGTACACAGTAGTTGAGGTCACAAGCCAGGTCAATACAGCAATATTTCGGCATTAAAGCAGGATTAAAGGGAGTAGTCAGTACACAGGCAAAGATCAGGACAAGCAGCAAACTAGACTTGGTCAGGGAAAGGCAGAGTCAAGAGCAGATCAGGAACACAAGAGATCACACCCAGGAACTAATGAAATTAGACCCAGTTGGGCAATGAGTTACCGAGCGGGGGCACTCATATGTGAATTTGTACCAATGCACAATGATGTCAGATGTAGCTCCACATCAAACCCTGAAGAGGCGCCTGCACCATTACTATTCGGCGCACAAAGAGGAAAGACATGGCGGGCATCCCTGCCACAACACCACTAGACCACCAGGTACTCTCCCACCTACCCACTTTTTTTTTCAGAGTTACCGGATTTTGACCCTCTCTCCCCAGTCTCCCAATATCCTACCTAATTCTCCCAAATTTTAAGCACTCTCCCATTTTTTTTTTGCAGGTCCTCTTTAAATTTTAGGTGCGCATGTGCAGCAAGCATTCAGTGATGTCATTGGAAGCATGTGCAAATTGGTTTCAGGAGAGAAATTTGTGCATGTAGATAATGTCACTTCCTGGGGTGCCCTGTCGTGTATGATATCACTTCCTGATTTTGGAAAATTTACAACGGCACTTGGTCCCCCAGTATTTTTTCCCACAGGTTGACAGCTCTGTATAGGGCATGCAGACAGTATTAGACTGGGAAGACAAGGTCCACCGACATATCTGAGCTAAGGCCCTCTTATGTAGTACATGCACAAGATTTTGGGATGATTCCAAGATAACAGCTTATACAAAATGGCTCCTTCCTGCTTGCTGTTATCGTGGATTCCAAACAAAGAAAACAAGCAATATTTTTATAATAAATAATTCTATCTAGTAAAGTTTATTTTGTCCGACTAGCACAATAGATTTGGATTTTAAATTATTTTTAAGATTACCGGTCCCCTTTTTGATATGTTGGTAGAAATACTTTCCTGCCTAACATTGGGGTCTCCACAGCAGTAGAATATTACTCTGACATTTTTTGAATTCCAAGCATAAACTCCAGAAACATAACATGGAGTATTGCCAGGCTATACAACACAAACACGTCACTCAGAGATGTATATTATAGATATATTATGAAACCCTCATGATCTAGTCCAACCTCACCCCTGTCCCAGCAGTTGTAGATAAGCATTCTGAGTGAAATAGTTTTCTTTGAATTTTTATAATGTTCCTTAATTTGTATGTACTGTATATCATCAAATCCTAATGTATGGAATATGTTGTTAAACACTGCACAGATCTTATTTTACCAAGCAGAATATTAGTCAGGTGATTGGGGGAGGTTATCAAACCATGGAAAGGGAGTTTATTTTCGTTTCCAATACTAAAAGTCAACATGTTAAAGTCCACATACACGGGCCGATATTGTCCGATTTTCGCCGGGACAGTACTGATTTGGACAGCTCAGTCCACAATCACAGATATTTATTTAAAAGTCTTGAATTTCTCTTTGATCTCCTACACTAACACCAGAAGAAGTTTCTGAAACTTAATTAAAATAAGAGGCTATTTAGTAGAGAGCCCAGAACACTCAGCGACTGCACTAAGATACAATTGTAACAATTTAAGATAAGTTAAGGTCTCTTGGGTGAACTGATACTCACAGCTTAAAGGGGAATTTCACCTTCGTTAACAAAACATTTTAAACATATAAAATATGGCCCTAAAACTCCCGGAAACATATAACCTCTATTTTTTATAACCATCTTTTTCTCCCTCTTTCCATTTCTCAAATTGGGAGGTATAGCAGTGTATTGGGCCCTCTGAAGGGCTTCCCCCATTGATATCTGCCTAAAAGTCACTCAATGTCGATCAGGCAGGTTTAAAAATCCTGTTGGATTGAGGACCACATCAGTTTGAATTCTCCTCGTTGTGAACCGAACATTGGTTAAGTGCTGTAGTTCTGGTTTCCAAGTATGCAACATGACACTTTGAAGGGATTGCTGATTTCTAAGGTGATCAAAGTATCTTGTAAAGTAGTAATAAAAAAAAGTGAAAGGGATATGCTGCTGAAAAGTAACTTAGCTGTCCTGGATGTTACCCTTTTATAGAGCTCTATGTTCAGTTCACATTTACACCCCTGGTTAACATAGATACTCGTCTGACAAGTAGATCTCGTTGTGCAGCTTTAATTAACATTTTGAGTTAACAAAACCCCTTCTTAGGAGCTTATTCCACCAACTTTACAGATAAAGAAAAACATAAGCTGAATATTAAAGGACAAGTAAATCCAGCCCCAGTGAATTTAGTAGCTAAGTTTTTGGGCCAGTGCCATTTTCTTTCTATAAGGAGCACTGTCTCAGAGGATAAAATCTTTAACATACAATCAATTAACTGGATGATGCCTATTGGCGCCCCCCTACCTAATTGGCTTTCATTGTGCTTTAACTGGCCACTAGTAGCATTTCCAAAAATAGGAAATTTTATACTGATTTACCTATGTGACATGCATGCATGCCTTTCTACTATGTCACCATAACACCACTCCTGTTTTTTCTATTAAGTCTTTTCTGTCCTTTTCTGTATCTGTAATGTTGAAGGTCTCTCAAACAGTAGGAGAGGAAGATTCTACAGGTGTTTTCACAAGGCAATTTTCTTTAAGGAATAAAATAAAAGCAAACGCAGAAGCTAATCCCACTGGTATAAAACCTGTGGTGTCTGTTTACTTAAGTGCAGTAAAACTGTCTATAACTCATCACCTTTGTTGCAAGTTGAAAGTTTTAGGGTTCCAGTATGTCAATTACATTTTTGCTACAAATATTGTTGGATTTAGGGGAAATTGGTGCTACAAATAACTACTGCAAATTGACATCACTAAAGAATAATTTGTCATGGATTACCAATCAACAAACCATATTAATAAAGTAGTTATCAATTACAGTTGAAAACAAAACTTCATGCACATTTGTACCTGCGTAAGGCACATGTCAATTGCATCAAGAGAATTGTCCATTTGTGCTGCAGTGACACCAGAATTCTTGGAAAAAGATGGTGCAATGTTGCAAAAATATGACAATCGCACTCAAAATTATGTTTCACTCATATTTTGTTCAGCTTCCTCTCCCCACAGATGATCTAAAATAATATGTAAACAGATCGGGAATTTTTGCAATTCTTTGTTGTAAAATGAATCAACACAATGAGAAATATTTAGATCCTGTATGAATAACAGCATAGGATGGCATTCACTCACGTTTTTAACTACATTAAAGCAGAAAATTTGAATTAAACCTGGATTAAAAAAATGGATGAGCATAAACATACAACAGAAACATCACACTGCTACCTTGTTAAATTACAGCTTTCCATAGTAATTGTCACAGGGTGCTTGAATTTACAGTTAAGAAGCCTCTAGGCCAGATGTGCTTGACAAAAAAGGTTTAAGTGTAAAACAATTGTATAGAGATGGAGGTTTGTGGTTCCCATTAGACTGTGGCTTCTGTATATGCACACAGTTGTGTGGGAAAGTGCTCTTTTTTATACACAGCTAACCCTGTTGGTAATGTATGTTCAATGTCACTCTGTTCATTTATGTAAAAGAGCAGATACTACTCCACAAATATATACTTAATGGCTGATGTTTCAAGCAAATGGTTTCTAAATTGCAGCGATGCATTGCTAAGAATTAATATCCAACCCTTATCATTGTTGCCAAATCAAAATAATGTTTTCTTTGAGGCATTTTGTACATTTGGATGCAGTTTTGTCAGATGCATAATGTTCCTAAAACCTGGATGAAACAATTATATTTCCTTCTGTCTCTTTGTACAATTTGGAGAGTGTCAATAAATGATAAACAGACAAATTTTCTTGGAAAAGGGATTGCCAGCAATTAAAATATAATTGTGTCTCTGCATACTGAATGCTTGTTTTGTACTGGTGCAGCATGAGTGGGATATTTGAGTTTGGCTGGCGAAAATACTCTCCTTCTGGTACACATATCCTACCTTTGTTGCGCCCAAACTAAATTCATATTGCACTTCATGACTCTCCATGACTGCAGGACCCTTATTGTGACCATTATACATACACACACACATGAAAATGGTTAATCCCTTAGCAATCTGCTGAAGTACATACTTGGATCTCCCATCCCCCAGATAAGATACACAACCTCGTAAATAGGATGGAAAATGAGTCTCTCACAGGTGTAAGTAATTAAAATAGGTTCCCTAATGAGACAGCACTTAAGGAGCACATGCCCCACAGATAACCCTCAAATTCTAAATGGATATTTAAATTAACATTGTAATTAAAAGAGGTCTGGCACCAAAAAATACATCTTCTTCAGATCTGTTCGTTGCAGATCTGTTTCCTTTATTGCCAGTATTGCCATTCATAATGGAGTAACGGGGAAAAGATGTTGGAAATTTCTCTATAAGCATATATTTTAATAAATTCAAACTGGCCAGCTACAGAGGGGAAACTTTTTTCCTGATGAGTGAAGAGGTCCTTTTGTGCTCGTATGAATTTTGTTGCCACAGCCTCACTGCAGTCCACCCCCCCCGGGCATCTCAGCTATTGTGTAGCTGAGATCTTGAGATTATCCCCATTGGACCTCTCTCTGTCATGAATGGGGTCCTCCAACAGGACCAGCCAAACAATATCAAGCCAAAAATGATTGGATCAAGCCCAATATCACTCCACCTTAGGTGGGCATATTAGGGAAAGATCCACTTTTTTAGCAGCCTTGCCGAATGAGCAGATCTTGCAGTGTATGGTCATTTTGGATTTTGGTCACCAATTCCAGGAAGAAGGTAAAATAAATTCCAGGGGCTGTGGCGCACTTGCCTGTGAACTCTGAAAAAAGTAAGGAAAACAATAAGCTAAAGCCCTCTTTTTACAAGAAGAATGAATAAATTGCATAAATACATTTTATTCATATTCAATTTATGCACACATTCTACTGACATTGCAGGCACAACAGCGTGATTTGTTTGGGACAGGATTTGGAATGATAGTAACATCTGCACCCGATGCAGCTGTGCTGCAGTAACTAATGCGGGATACTGATGGAACCCTGGAGATACTGCCCTCTCCTGACCAGTAATTGAGCTCTTAAATGTATGGCCCCCTTCTGTGTCCCTGCAAGTTGGTCTTTGAAGGGTCAGTTTAGGCTTTAATAAGCCTCAGTCCACTCTGTTTTCAAGATAAATTCTGAGCATTGATGAACCTACAACTTGTCACAGATTCAGCTACATGCAGCCAGGCATAATCTACCTGCATGTCATAATAACAGCTTTTATACATCTGTGCTAGACATTCTTGTAAAGGCCTCAAAATACTCCAGATTTTGTATGTTGCTTTAGGAACGTTAGCATAATGCTTTGCAGGCTAAGTGAGTCAGCTGCTAATGGCACTGGAAAAGGGAAGGCAAAGCTAATTGCATTCTATGGTGGCTCTCCAGGTCTTCCTGATGCCAAGGAGTCTGAGAGATGTAATTAAACAAAACTTTTTAGTTTCTCCATTTCTGATTATGATGATTGTTTCATAGCCCAGGGTAGGTATGGCTAGATATAGAGTACCACATTAATGTTAATATTTCCAATATTTGTCTAATGGACTGTTGATGGTATGCTATTGCCTATTATTACCTAAAACACAGCCTTTTCTTGGAGCACAGTGCTCATTCACATCTTGCCATAAAGACATGGTGAGTGAGAGCTCACAGAAGACACGAAATAACATAGGACTACTTTATTCACATGGTCCATAATTTAAGTAATGTAGGAACTGTAGTTGGATTTCATCTCTCACATCCAAAATAGAACCTAATAGGCACCAGGGGTTCTAAACATAAACAGTCAATGTATTGAACATCCAAATTTAGAACAGTTATGTCATGTTATCAATTAAAGGGCAAGACAACCCAAAAATATAATTTTGCCTAATAAGAAATTATTAAAATAATTTGTTTTTTGGGTTGACATTCCCTTTAAAAATCTCATAAGTAATATCTTGAGTAATATAATTACAGACAACAACATAATAATAACAACAGACAAAAGTAATGTACTCACTAAAATAACTCAACCGGGTAGTAACTCATTATTTGAGTAAAGCTTCACCCACAAGTTTGAACTCTTTTCTGCACCAGATACCTGCAGTGTATGCTGTCCATGGGGAGGGGAGTATACCCTTAAACTCTTGCACTGTAGTCCTTACACTAGGCGAGTATTGCACTTACCATCAATGATTAACTCCAACTAATTATCCTGGCTGGGGTACAGACTGACTGTCTTTACATTGCTGGTTTGTTCTATGAGAAAGTCTTCAGCTTCTGGCCCCTTTGTACTTCAACCTGGTAACTCGTGGCATCCCTCTCCTTTTTATCAGCTAGGGAACAGGAACTACCCACAATGGGAATATTTTGCCTCCCCCAAGGCACAGGTCACTCATAGAGAAGCTCCTGCAAAGTATAAATTAACTATTTCACATCCCTACCCCTCCACAGTATTCTGTTAATAGTAGTGCATCATGAAAACTACGTGCATCCATCCTAAATATATTGTGTGTTAGTGAGGCAGAGCATTGTCTCTACTGCAGTATAAAGGAAATATCACGAAAGTCATAAACAAACATCTTTAACTAACACAGGACATAAGGGTGGTGGCACACGTTGCTTCTTGGGGAGATTAGTCACCCAGTGACAAATCGCCTCTTCTTCAGACAATTAGGGGCCGATTCACTAAGGGTCGAATATCGAGGGTTAATTAACCCTCGATATTCGACTAGGAATTAAAATCCTTCGACTTCGAATATCGAAGTCGAAGGATTTAGCGCAGATAGTTAGATCGAACGATCGAAGTATAATTCCTTCGATCGAACGTTAAAATCCTTCGAATCGAACGGTTCGAAGGATTTTAATCCAACGATCGAAGGAATATCCTTCGATCAAAAAAAGTTAGGCAAGCCTATGGGGACCTTCCTGGCGAACTAGGGGGTCGAAGTTTTTTTTAAAGAGACAGTACTTCGACTATCGAACGGTCGAATAGTCGAACGATTTTTACTACGAATCCTTCGATTCGAAGTCGTAGTCGAAGGTCGAAGTAGCCCATTCGATGGTCGAAGTAGCCCAAAAAAACTTCGAAATTCAAAGTTTTTTTTACTTTGAATCCTTCACTCGAAGTTAGTGAATCAGCCCCTTAATCTCACCGGAATGCCTTCCTGACGGCGATATACATACTAGCTGGCGTGAAGGCATTGCGAGGCAATTTGCCAATGGGCGACTAATTTCCCCAAGAAGCAACGTGTGCCACCACCCTAAAAGTCAAATAGTCATTTTAAGAAATGTAGATAGCAGGCAGGCTGTCTGTGCCAGTAGGCACAATTTTTCAGGTCTGTATCCCTCAAAGTTCAAGTTGTATGTTTGATGAATAAAAATATTATGAGGCACATTCACTAAAGGCCGAATTTTCGCTAGCACTACTTCGCCAGGCGCAAATTTGCTACCACTACGCTAATCCTCTTAAATGCGATGTTGCATCTGAGCAGGCGAATGCTGGCGAATTTTCACTAGTGAAAACGAAGTTTCGCTAGCGTTCATTTCTAACTAGCGAAACTTCATTAGAACTCTTGTGCTTAGGTCAATAAAAGTCGTATCGACGTCTTTATTAGAGCGTTTTTTACAACTTCAGTGAATTTCTGGCATACAGGTTATGATGTCACTGACATTAGATTGAGGCAGATGTAGCTTCGTTTTATCAGTTCACTTGGTCTAAGTTGGCGAAGGAAACTCTGGCAAAAGAGGTAATTTCAGTAAAATTCACACTTTAGTAAATTTGTGGAGTAAAGACCATTCGCCAGAGCGAAAAATCGCCTGGCGATAGGGTGTGAATGTATACTAGCGACGGCCTTTTTCACTAGCAAATTGTCATCTACGCCTATTAGTAAATTGTTGATGTTCCTGCGGATGCGATTCCTGGCGAATTGTCGCTAGAGACGGCCCTTCTGCTTTTATGTGTAATATCAAAAACAATCAGCAACAATCAATCAACCAATCAGCAAGTATTTTCATTTACTAATCAGCTGTTTAAAACAAATACAGTATCTCATTGGTTGCTAGAGGTTACAAGATGTAGGCAAACTTAAGGGCAAGGGAACAATAAATGATTTGTCTGCTTTTCACTACAGGTGTTTTGTTTTCTAGAGGATGAGGAAGATTGGTGCAAAAATGTATACATTTACACTTTGTGCCAATCTCCAGGTTGCATTTATATATAGGTACCCAAGGGTCTGTGCCTAGGATGGCATCTTTAAAAGGGCAGCCCTTGGGTGTCTATATAAAAATGTAATGATCTTTCCAGCTGCCAGAGATTGCCATCTAATCCGGAAGCAGATATGGTGGGAGTGAGGGGTGCCTGGGTTATGCATGGATGTGACATAACATGCAAATGTGCAGTTGCCTGACGGGGTGGGGGAGTCCTTAGGTCCAGTGCCAAGGATGGTACTAGACTTAAATACAGCACTGTCAAACTTCACTCCATGTAAGAGCAGATCCGTTATCCTCCTCCTCTAAAAGAAAATGCCTGTGGAGGAGAGCAGCTTCAACAGCTGTCCCTGTATGCTCCTAGCCTAAGAGTTTTTATTACATTACCCTGAAAGTGACTTGCCGATAGCCACCAAAAATTTATATAATAGTATGGCATAGTTATAATGCCCAAGTTTCTCTAAGACAGAGCCCATAGAATTAACTGGTTAGATAGTCTCTCATGAGTCTCATGAGTTAAGATGTTTCTTGCTGCTGCAACAAAAGCTCTTTATCTTTTTAGATACTGTATGTGAATGTGTAGCTTGCTTAAATCCACCTGTTTCCAAACTGAAATAATTTGAACATTTATAGAAGGGAATTTCTATGTACAAGGTTATTGTGACCTTCATAAACCATTATGGTTGTGAATTTGAACTGTGAGAAAAAGCAATCAATACAAAGCTGTGAAAAAACGTCACATGGATGTGTCCTGTCTGTATAAATATTGTTTTTCTCTTTTCAAGCAATGGGGAAACAGAGGATGGTGAACAGAGGACAAGTAAGAGGGTGTATGGTTTATCCTGTGTGTGACCAGGAAAGTGTGAGCCCCTGAAGGCTTTGACTAGTGTATGGAGGGAAAGGCATGGATATGTGCTAGGTTTAAGAGTATGCAGCCATATGCTTCCTCTGATTAGACTACTAGGAAGCAGCTTCAATGACTGAGAGGTGCCCTCTCCAGTGAATTACTGTTTTCTTCTGTACCAGAAGATTCCAGAACCCACTATTGATTTCAGTAGATGATGCAATACATATGAGACATGCTCCAAAAGTATCTATTTATGCTGAGAAGAATTTAACTTTTTAGAAGGGACACACAGACATGCCAAAGGTTATATATAATTCTTGGTTTGGTCAAGGGGATCATGGGTAGCTTGCTCTTAAACAGATACCATTTATAATTATAATTGAGTTTTGATTCATTCTCCTCTAGTGTCTATTAACTTTTAAACAGGGAAAGGAGGAACCACTACAGATAAGCAATGGCATACCGCACCATGCAATACAAAGCATTAGTGTATAGTAAGGCTGTCAGAGATACAGTCCAGTAACTGAAGTAGGAAACAGATATCCATACTTTAGAAAGTTCAAAAACAGAAAATAGGTTATGAGTTTCATCAAGACCAGGGTTCACATATATTATCATCATATATTGCTGGGCACCCTTGTGCCTTATATGTAATTGATTTTTGTTTAATAATCATATATGGACTTTCCTGCCACCAGTTTATCTTTTTCTTATTAGTGTTTGTTCTGGTTTAGGGCATATGAAGAACATAATTCTTATTAAAATGTGTCCAAAATATTCTAGAGGCAGGCTATTCGGACCTAATGCAAGTTAAAGCGAGCTAGAGTATATCTTAAGATCAGATTTCCACACGCCAAAGCAATCCTGAATACTGCAATAAACATTTCATGCCTAAGATTTTGAAAACCATGTCTGAGCATAGCTTACAATCTCATTACAATATTCACTTTAAAATCTAGCATCTGTTCCAGCATTAAGCCCTGCAAGCACAGTATAAAAAGCGTAGCAGTAAATATCCCCCAACAGTCTGTGAATGCAAGCTGAGCTGGGAACTGGAGATTATGCTTCACAAGGGAAAGGACATAGCTCAAGTAATACTCACAATGCATGCATACTTATTATATTTTTATTATGTGCTGTCAAGAGCCCACACAACAATATTTCAATTTGACCAACAGTGAAATTATAAGATCTGAAAAGTGTAGAATTTATTCTCTACAAAAAGAAATGTGTTTGTCACAGAGCTTACAATCAGTTTAAGATCTATGGATAGCAGAAAAGTTAGTACAGCAACAGTCTGAGAGGGCATTGTAATTCTGGATGGTTATTATGATTAGTACATCAAAAGGCTTCTCATTTATGAATGAGAGCTCATGCATTAGGTTGTTATTAGGTTTTGTAAGTATATTTGTTAATGAATTATTGAAAAGAAAAGAAACCCTAGAATATGAGCATTTATTTAAATTGACGTCCAACTATTTTCATTATTGATATTGGTATATTTTACAGTGTGTTTGCTATAACTTCTGTGTCTGTAGATATCCTTTATCTGCTGCCTAAACAAACCCTTATTCAGTCTATTCTACTGTGTGAAATTAAGCTTTAGGCAATACATATTCATGGGTCAGAAAACCCCAGTGAAAAGAACGCAGCTTTAATATTACAAACATCTTGTCTTCTAAGTAATAAAGCTTTCACTCAGCTAGACCATTAAGGTGATACTCCATGGCTTAGAAAAATGCTTGGGTGGATTTTGTACAGAATAATTACACCCCCGAGTGCTAATGCATATTTCTGTTTTTATTGTTCAAGGATCATAGAGCCAGATTAATACTGAATGTGTCTATACATTCCCAGATTTGGTCAGGCAGTTTAGGCATTTTTAACGATACTCAAACAAACTGTAGCAGACAGCACCATCAAGGATTTAAGTTAAAAAGCCTTTATTTGCTACTTTTTGGCTTTACGATCTGGATAGTTACAACGTTTCAAGCAAAAACAATGGCCCTTTTGATAAATTGCTGCTTTGTAATATGCTGCCTGCCTACCATTGATTAATTTCCCCAAAAGTTACTTGTGAAAGCTACCAGTTTGCCACAATATATATAACTTGATTCAACATAGATTAGCAACTCCTAACAGCAGAATGTGCATATCAATCTGGGGAATAAGTAGATAGTGCCATCAAGGGCACTTTACTTTGAACTTTATAGTGAGAGATGGAATTATTGGCCAGAGTGCAGTGCATTAAGACACTATTGAGCGTATGTATAAGGATGGCAACAATGCACACTTATCTGGTAACCCATAGCAACCAATCATGCATTTTCGGCATTGCAACTGCACTAAACCATTCTAAGATGAATTGGATTGGAAATTACAATGAGCATAAAGCAGTCAGCCATTGTAAACTTAATTCTTTCCATCATAAGAATAGTGTTTTCTTCCCCTCTTCAATTTGTACGCTACAGCGTATTGATTCGTCAAGCAGATGTATAGTATCTTGCAGCTGATTGAAAGAAAGCACAAAGGAGACATTCTGCGTTGCTCTTCAGCGCTCTATCTTTGATCTCCTTTAATGTTAAATTTGTGTTTCCCACACAAGCAATTGCTGAAATACTATCTGCAGCTCTGTGTGTGGTGGGGGGAGCAGCTTATGTAAAAGCACAGTTGGGTACATTTGGGGGGTCAGAGAGAAAAAGATCGTCACCTGTGTTTAGATTTAGCTCTATAAATATTTTTAGAAAAAAAGATTTGTTTTTGTAAACAGCACTTGGCTGGACAGCAGGACACAGACTAAGAGACTGCAGCTATGTACACAGGAACAACAAGAAACTCTTAACTTGTCTAACAGATATTCAAATAAACTTTAAATATATGAGCAAATTGAAAAACATCTGACAGGCAATTATAAGCAAGCAATGCTACTTTTATATTCATTTAAATTCTCTTTAGACATGCCTCTTTAGTACAAGTGTTGGCTTTTTTGCATCAAATTGTAAAGAAAAGGATTAAAGCAATCCTGACAAGGCAATATCAAATTTCAAAGGAATGTATAATTTAGTTTTGGCAAATGAGGTGTTCCTGCAGCAAAGTTATTTTTGGACCCCCTGCATTTTGGTAACAAGATTTTTTTTTTTCTTCAGCTTATATTATCAATCAGTGACCCTCTGGGTTTATCATACCTTCTAATGCCTAAAGCTGGCCATAGACGCAATAATCCAATCGTACGAATCGTGGATTCGTACGATTTTCGGACTGTCTGTGGAGAGTCCCGTCATTTTTCGTCCGGCGGAGATCAGTCGTTTGGTCGATCGGACAGGTTAAAAAATTTCTGTCGCCTGCCGATAATATCTCTGCGTGAATTGCTGATCATACGATTTTCAGTGGGAGACTGTCACTAGCTTTATCAGACATAACTATCATACGATTGCTGTCAGAGGTAGTACATTGGCTGATCTGTTCTTTTACTACTTTATTTGATCGGAATGGTAAGACTTTGATCTGAATGGTTAGTGAATGGTTAGTGGCGGGTCGGGAGATGGGAAAGTCCGATCATATGTGGATTCATACGATCGGATCTTTGTGTCTATGGCCAGCTTAAGGCATTCTGTTGGCAATTCTAATAATGCACTTCTGCATTAGTTAGAAATTCAAAGCTACTGTCTCTGTATCACTTTAAAGAGAAGCTGACACCAAAAAAAAGTTTTTAAAAAAAATAAAACTTCATCTAAACCTACCTATAGGTCATGCAGACGATTTTCTCCTTCGATTATCTTTTGCACTGTAAATGCATTATTCAGTTCTGCTACTCTGCTACTTCTCCCACTGTTTCTTTCCCCTGCTTCCTGTCTTCAGTGGGGCTGGATGACGTCACACATGGGTGGAGCTTTGAGCTTCATTTGCCCTTACTTCGAGTTAATGATTGCTTTTTTATTTTTCACTCTCTAATTTTTTATTGATAATGGGATGCTTGTCAATTGCAACAATACATTTTGTCGTTGAGGACTTTGTCAAGGCATCTTGTAAAAGCAAGATTTTCCATGGCAGGAGACGATGAGGTTTCACTGCGCTGAACTATTTCAAAATCAGCAGTTTTTTCACTAGCAAGATCAATGAAGCTGTAAGTGCAGTATTTTGCAGGGAAACCAGGGCTATCACACTGACCGTCCCCCACAAGTGCAACAGGCTGGTTTCCAATCTGCTGTCTAATTTGCGTACAATCCTTTTGCCAGAAATGGTGGACTGCTTGGAATAAAATTTTTCGTTGATATCGAAAAAAGGTTCTTTGGGAAATTTGTTGTACACCAAACACATCCAAAAATTCATGAATTTTGCCAATGTTGGACCCGGACAGCTGCAGATAGCAAAATGTTTCCTGAACAGTAAGTGTTTAGTTTTGGTTGACTTTTAAAAAGTTTGAAATGGTGGCCAACCTCACAATATCCAACAACACTCAGAAAAGACCCTTCTGTTCTTTTTCAAAATCGACTCACAAGGCAGTGGCATGTTTTGGATGCCTGGCATTTAACTTTATAAAAGAGGGAATCTAAGCATGATTCAAAAACAATACATTTTCATTCATCAATTATGGATTTTTCTATACTGATATATATTGATTCGAGAGTAGAATTCATTTCCTCTAAAGAAATATGCTCAAGTGTATCATGGCCTACAATAAAATCAGAATCATTGGGGTCATTTACCGTTGATACCTGTATGTCAGTAAGATTTTCAACATCAGTGTCCAGATTTTCACAAGCTACTGACATTTCATGTTACGATTGAAGAGCAGAATTTAATGGATATGTGGATTTAATTGGTGTAACGCTGTTTGGTATGGATGAACCCTCGTTTATGTATTTTTGACTTTTAATTGGAGTTGAATGAAAACAGCTGTAAGTATGATCCTTTTCAACTGTCTCTGGATCTGCCTGTCTCCATAAAAAATCAGGAAATTGTGCTGTCTGATCCGTATACACATATTCAGTTTGAGTGGATACATCAATAAAGCATTTTGAACCATCTCCCGATTTAAATGTGTTCTTACTTTTCTTTTTGGAAGGGTCTAATAGAAGACAATTAGTTATAGCTCCTGATGACTTCACAGAACCAGTTGTACTAAAATTTGACATTTGGGATACATCAGGTCCAAAAAATGTTGGAACAGCTATAAGAGTTAGAACCTTTTTTTCACCAATGGTGATCTAAATGTCATTTGAAAAATGTTTGGCGCAAATCATGTAATTGTCATTTTTTTTGGAACTTAGTATTTTATAAGACAAAGCATCGATTTCCTCAGACGAATACTGTTTGGATTGCATAAGCCATTCTTTAATCCTACCAATGTTTTTTGGAAAAACATGGAGAATAACACTCTCATTCATCTTTTTTCTGCCAGTCCAACTATAACAGTATTTTACGAGCACAAAGGCATTGTCCTGGATTATGCAGAGCAATTATTTTAGTAGTTGGCAAATAAAATGTATTTGGCAACACTTCTCTCCCTACTATATCTGCTATGCCACAGTTACACTTCCTTTCCAGAGACTATTATCCCACTATTACTATAGGCACCATCTCTCCCTACTATACCTGCTATCCCACAGTGCCTTCCCAGAGACTATTATCCCACTGTTACTATAGGAACCATTTCTCCCTACTATACCTGTTATCCCACAGCCCCTTCCCAGAGATTATTATCCCACTGTTACTATAGGCATCATATCTCCCTACTATACGTGCTATCCCACACTCCCTTCCCAGAAACTATTAGCCCACTGTTACTATAGGCACCATCGCAGTATACCTACTCTCTAGGGATGGGCAAATTTTTTCACCGAAAAAATGAAGCCCATAGACTTGTATGGCGTTGTGCGTCAAAATAAAAAGACGCGTGTCAAAAAAATTTCGCCACGCGACAAAATGTTTTTGACGCCCATAGACATTAATGGGTGTCGGCGTCATTTCGCCGGTGGCTAATTTTTGGTGAAACAGGTCAAATTTGCCCATCCCTACACTCTCCCATAGCCACAGTACCTTCCCAGAGACTATTATCCCACTGTTACTATAGGTACAATCTTTCCCTACTATACCTGCTATCCCACAGCCCCTTCCAAGAGACTATTATCTCACTGTTACTATAGGTACCACCTCTCCATGCTATACCTGCTATCCCACAGCCCCTTCCCAGAGGCTATTATCCCTACTATACCTGATATGATATCCCACAGTCACACTCCCTTCCCAGAGACTATTATCCCACTGTTACTATAGGCACTATCCCACAGTACCTTCCCAGAGACTATTATCCCACTGTTACTATAGACACCATCTCTCCCTACTATACCTGCTATCCCACAGTCACTCTCCCTTCCCAGAGACTATTATCCCACTGTTACTATAGGAACCATTTCTCCCTACTATACCTGTTATCCCACAGCCCCTTCCCAGAGATTATTATCCCACTGTTACTATAGGCATCATATCTCCCTACTATACGTGCTATCCCACACTCCCTTCCCAGAAACTATTAGCCCACTGTTACTATAGGCACCATCACAGTATACCTACTCTCTAGGGATGGGCAAATTTTTTCGCCGAAAAAATGAAGCCCATAGACTTGTATGGCGTTGTGCGTCAAAATAAAAAGACGCGTGTCAAAAAAATTTCGCCACGCGACAAAATGTTTTTGACGCCCATAGACATTAATGGGTGTCGGCGTCATTTCGCCGGTGGCTAATTTTTGGTGAAACAGGTCAAATTTGCCCATCCCTACACTCTCCCATAGCCACAGTACCTTCCCAGAGACTATTATCCCACTGTTACTATAGGTACAATCTTTCCCTACTATACCTGCTATCCCACAGCCCCTTCCAAGAGACTATTATCTCACTGTTACTATAGGTACCACCTCTCCATGCTATACCTGCTATCCCACAGCCCCTTCCCAGAGGCTATTATCCCTACTATACCTGATATGATATCCCACAGTCACACTCCCTTCCCAGAGACTATTATCCCACTGTTACTATAGGCACTATCCCACAGTACCTTCCCAGAGACTATTATCCCACTGTTACTATAGGCACCATCTCTCCCTACTATACCTGCTATCCCACAGTCACTCTCCCTTCCCAGAGACTATTATCCCACTGTTACTATAGACACCATCTCTCCCTACTATACCTGATATCCCACAGTCCCTCTCCCTTCCCAGAGACTATTATCCCACTGTAACTATAGGCACCATCTCTCCCTGCTATCCCACAGCCCCTTCCCAGAGATTATTATCGCACTGCTACTATATGTCGACATAGGTCAGTTACAGTTCAACACAACCATTATACTGGAAACAGCATTTATAGGTTATTTACTTTTTGAGTAAACTTTTTAGAATCATGCAGAGTGGGACAATTTGCAATTGGTCTTCATTTTTAATTATTTGTGGTTTTTGGGTTATTTAGCTTTTTTTATTCAGCAGCTCTACAATTTCAAAAATCTGGTTGTTAGGTTCCAAATTCCCATAGCAACCATTAATTGCTATGAGTAAGAGACTGGAATGTGAATAAGAGAGGTCTGAATAGAAAGAAGAGTAATACAATTTAGCAATTTTTTTTTGCCTAACAGAGCATTTGTTTGGGTCATTATATAATATACTAAAAGATAACTTCATTGTGACCCACCCCTTTAAAGGGGTGTAATGATGTAGAGAGCAATATTCTGAGAAAATTTGCCATTGGTTTTGATTTTTAATTATTTTTGGTTTTTGTTATTTAGCATTTCTCCTTTTTTCAAATTCTGTAATCTGGTTGCTAGGATCCAAATTCTCATAGCAACCATGCACTGATTCAAATGAGACTAGAATATAAATAAGAATGGGCCTGAATAGAAAAGTAGCAATAACCATAAATGTCTAATCTTACAGAAAATATGTTTTTAGATGGGTCAGAGACCCCCATGTCAAAATTGAGTAGTCAGAAAGCAAATAATTGCAATACTAAAAATTAAAAAAAATGATGACCAATTGAAAAGTAGCCATTCTATAAAATACAAACATGTAACTGAAATATAATACTCATGCCATATTATTCAGCTGGCTATTCTGCTGACATTTTTTACATATATAGTATATAGTTGCCATAAGATATACTTATGTAGATTGGGCTGTCATATACATAACGAGTTTTTAAAGTGTAACAGTGTTTCCGTGTGCTGAGGATGTTTTTTCTTGCAACTAGAGTACTTACGATGTGCCCAATATACAATGTATTATTTAAAAAATTTAATTTGCTGCCTGATAGAAAGTGGCGGTTTTTTGTGCAGGCGATTCCTATTGGCTGGCCAAGTCACGTGATGCGCCGCAATGCATGCTGAAGTCACATGCGCCTGAAGCAGTAAGGGCAGAAGAGCTCCGGACTCGTCAGACGTTTGGATTGGCTGATGCAGATTTTTTTTTTTTACCAGAGCCGTTGGCACAGCAGCACGGAAAGGAGGATGGCAAGATGGCTGCCTCAATGAAGAAAATGTTGATGCGCTCGTACAGGTAATAAACAAATCATTTAAAAATTTTCCCCCTACAGGTAGCATACTGCACGCATGATGAAAACACTAAGAGGTTAAAAAACATTTTTTTATTAGGTGTCAGAATTGCTTTAAGTGAAAATGTTTGGCTGTATTTGGTCCTCATATCATGCTCCAGGCCAGTAGACTACATACAAAGCCTGTTGACTCTATCCTATATTCATTTAAAAAAGGCCGATCAGTACTTTTATTTTTGGTTTTAAGTCAATAATATAAAAATGATTTACATAGCATTACTAGTTCTTCTCAACATTAATAAAGGTGGCCATAGACGCACAGATAATATGGTACGAGAAAATTTTCGTACGATATTCGGTGTGTGTATGGTGGGAAAAGAACCGACTGATATCGGCAGAAGACTTAAATATCGGTCAGCTCGTCGATTGGGCTGGACAGAAAATTTTGATCAGGTGCCTTTGAAGGGACCCAAACATCGGCCATTGTTAGTGCTGAATCGTCAAATACAGGTAGAATTCTATTGTTTCTACCTGTATATCTGACTATGCAGCTTTACATTGAAATTAAGTATTGAAACAAATGATCTTTCCAAGAAAGATCATAATTGTTACGTCTATGGCCACATTTAGTGGCAAATCAGCATGTTTTGGACCACATCCATGGACTATTATACTATAGACAAAGCATCCCTGCCCACTATTAAATACATCGCAAGGTTTTTTTGGATCCAAGGTATGAGTTTTTAAAAAGCATACCCTAGCTGTATGGCAAGACTTCATTCTTGTGGGTCAGCAGTTAAAGGAAATTCTTTATATTACTTGTTGTTACTAGTATTTGCAACTATATTTACCCGCTGCAAAATGTACATTAGTTATCAGTCTACATGTTTTTATTGTCCCCTTTCACCCCTTCAATTGTATTTGTCAAAGAGAATGGCCTACATAGCAGTTATGGGTGATTGGGCTTGCTCACAACCACACTCAAGGAGAAAGCTTCTGATGTTTTGCTAAAACCCACAATGGAATGCTAACCTAAAAAAGGTTACGTTTGTCTTTCTTCTTTTTTATATAAACAATCCAGCAGCAGATCAACCTCAGTGTTGCACTTTACCAGCATTTCCACAGACTTTTCCCAGCAGCAGCATCTCTATCCATAGGTCACACACGATCCTCCCACTTGAGTATCTACAAATTAAAACAAAAGAGACACGCTCCATGTGCCACAACGTCTTTTTCAGATTTATTGGACAACAAAATACACTTACAAGATATTGAGACTTCAGTGTACAAACCAAATTGTCTCACAGCTCACTTGTCCTCAACATGTTTTGCTCAGGTGCGCTTTGTCAGGAGGAGTGAGATTTTCCTTCCACACTTCCTATTTAAAAGGGAGAGTTAACTCTTTAAGCACCAATAATACAAGCAATTTAAAAAGTAAATCTTAATTTTTTTACAATAAAAACAAAATAAACAGCATATCACAGTACATTTAAAAATTGATTAGATACTGTAAGACCATTATTATTTTAAAAATGCAGCAAGCTCTAAAGCCTCATTAAAACCTTTAGGAAATTTAGACTGAAACCTATGGATTCAAAACTGCTCTCTCTGTAAAATCCCTATAGTACCATCCCTTTTCGACAATGTGTTTTCTACAATCTCCAAACCCTGAAAAAAATAAACAAGTTGGATTACATCCATGATTTTGAAGAAAATAATATTGCAAATGGGTAAGTGGTTATCCTCTCTTTATAAAAGACGTGATGTTAAGAATACCATTCACATGTTCCAATATTCTACATTTAAAAGCTTCGGTAGCCACAAAACACGTAAAGCGGACAGTCTACAATATGTTCTTGGCATGCCTTTACCATTTTTAATGATTCTTCAATAAATTTCTATTTTTTAACGCACAAATGATCAGCTCCTTTGGTGCTCCATTTTTCTCATGCTCTATATGGAACTTGCCTGTGTGGGATCGCAGTGTTTGTACAGCATGCTGGAGCTGAACTCTGACTGGTAAGTGCTCCCACATCTATTCATTGCTCTACATTTAAAAGGCCTCTTCGTTTTCCCCACATATTGGTAACCGCAATTCTGCATTCTAGAAAAGAAAGGGGTGAAACAAAATGCACAGAGGACTTTCTAAATACCATCTCGCCTATTTCTTGCATGTTTACTTTGCAGAGAGCTCTGTACAATATAAAATAGAAATGGCCGTGACAGTCTGGCAAGGAAAAGTTAATCATGTCGGATAGCCAGAGCATTTGCTTTGCACAGGAGCTGGCCGAAGTGCTGAACTGCCATAAAATCAGCCGTCTTGCATTTAAACAACTGCAAATGATACTTGGGCTGAACATACATTCATCCAGAATTTGACATAAATATACATAATATCTGTGCAAATACACTCCTAAATACATTGCTTCAGAGGGCATAAAACACAGTAATCCTGACATTTTGTCATACTCTTTCTACATAGTGAGTTTTAACATTATTTAGAATCTATTCAATATTCCTATTGCCTGCTAGCTAAAAAGAGTATTTAAAAGAGACAATAGAGTAGAATGCACTCGCACATACATACATACATACATACATACATACATACATATATATCTATATATTTCTCTTTATATATATATATATATATATATATATATATATATATATATATATATATATATATATATATATATATATATATATATATATATATATACACACACATGTATTTGCCAAAAAATAAAACACTTAGTAAAACAATGGCTTAGAAATGTTTTAAAAAGCTAACCAACCAGGACCATTGTTTGTTTATGCTGTAGTATATCTTAAACAGTGCATATAATCAAGGCCATCATTAAGGGGATACAGAGGTTACTCCAGTAGTGGCCAAGTAGCAAAAGTGAGCCCCAAGAGATGCAAAAGTGCAATTCAGGGGTCACAAATGGGCTAGGCTTGCTGGGAGTGGGTGAGGTTCGGTTGGACCATGGGCAGAGTTGTAGTATAATGGGGCATCCTCAGAATACCAGGGGAGCAACTGAATGCCTTGACCATTTTTGTGCATTGCAATCCATTATACTTTTTGGCAAGACCCAGTGGTTGATTTATATAAAGATAATCACACAATTTTGTCCTTTAATCCAAAGGGGCCCAGTGTAGGTCAACAGGTGGAGGACTGGGCCAGTGTAATCTGGGTGGGAATGGAACTGGCTACAGCAAGGAGCCAAAGAAATAATTAATCGAAAGATGGAGAAGATATTGTGGCTACAGTTGCTCAGGCAATAAACGATGGTAGAAGAATCTCAGCAAGCCATTCTAAATCCGTTTTAAAATAATTTGAAGGTTATGCTATGGAATTTCCACCAAGGCATTGTTTCTTAACCTTATATCCTTAAATGCATTGGCCTTTGATTATATGCTGCCAGTATACAAACCAGCAACATCTAGAGAACCAAGGTTAAGAAATAATAACCTAGAGGCAACAAGATCTTTTGAGAAATATTCATAGACACAAGAAAAGTAACATGTTAATACGATCCATCTGAGAAACAATAGTGGATCTACATATTTCTACTCAAAAACAGGCTTTTTGTATATTGCAAAGGGTGGGGGTGAACAGTTTCTCACACACTATTGTACTGTGTAAGTAAAATTGCATTATACTGATTAATTATGCATTTTTCAAATGGCTTGACTTTTTTATTCATTAAACATTGACCTCCAGAGGCAACTGTTTTGCTCATGTCTATGGATGGTATTCAACTGGTTGCACTGATGAGGAAAGTATGTCAGATCCCTCTTATTTGCTAAAGACATGTTTTCAAATAAACAGGTTAAGGCTCCCTTGACATATGTCAAACAAACATATGTGTTTCAATCAATGTCTGTGAATAAATAAAAGTAATGCAAACTTTATATTTAAAACATGTATGTATTGCCGTCACTTTATTAATCATGAAAAATTTGAGTTTTTTTCTATGAAAAAAAAATGTGTTTTCCCCTTTAAAACTCCAACCAGAAAAAATCGGAGTTTATTAAATAACCCCCATAGAGAGAGAGAGAGAAATATAGAATAAGCAAAACATAAAAAATACATAGTCATCTTTTTTCCTGCTGACCAACTGCAGAACATTTTTTTATTTTAACCTTCTTTTATGACTATTGTATGTAATGATATTCCATTTCTGCTTAATTCAAAAAGGTGTTCTGGAACTCTCAGATCTCTGGGTGATGCACACAAGCCAGTGTCGAAGTGCATATTTGTAATGAGAGCAGCAAAACAGGTCAAGTAAAGAAAAAATCCTTGGCCATGAGTAAAAGGACAAATTGCTTTTTATACAGACATTACAGTCCCAAATCCCTCATCCTCAAGCCATGGTTGCAGTTCACTGAGGTCTAACACCTTGTTAGCATCTATCTTGCTGCACTAATACACTCATTACAAAGTATGCTCTGGTCCTGTATAGCTGCCAAGTTGTCAATAACATTTTAAGGCCAAATTTGTGCTCCTTGGTCGGGTTCCAGCGTTTTAAACTCTTAATAAATCAGGTTTAATGTGGACAGCAAAGTAACACAGTGATGACTGGAACAATTTTAACTCTGGGATAGGAGCTGATAGAAGAGTACAACTCCCAGAAGTATTTGACTGAGGCTAAACTACTCTGATATGTTGCAGCATACACGCATTCAGATCCAGTTATTATGCGTGCATTGTTCTCCTCTTAAATTTAGACCACATTACTAATTATATACAAAGGGGACACTGGCTGAAGGTACTGTTGGCACAAGTGGTAGTGCAAAGGCAGGTGAAATTGAAAAGGAAACGTGAAAGCCAAATGCATTTGAGGGATTATATAAAAGGCCACCAAAGAAGGGAAGCATTTGCAGCTTGTCTGCTAGTGAAATCCAACCACATTTATTCTCTTACAATCAAAACAAGCATTTCATGCCTCCCAGTCTTTGCCTTTCAATTGATTCCAACCCTTCAGATATGCAGCAAGAGCTTCCTCTATATTTTAAAATTAAAAATAATTTAGTATATAAAAAGTTCTACTGGTCATGTATCTCCGCTGAAAATCTCCATAGCTGAAAACTTTCCTGGTTTAAAGAGATATCCCCACCGCAAAATCATTTTAAAGGGGCAGTATATCACTTTTTCAAAATGAATTCAATGAACAGGGCTTGTGCTGGGCATACTTATGCCCTATTCATTTATCTCATGTTGAAAAGGGGTCCCTACCCCTAAACCTATTTCTAATATAATGTAGATGCCACCACATTTTCTTAAACTGCACATAAGAAAAGGCCAATGGCACACGCTTTTCTTGGACTCTTTCTCTTGACACACCAAACTCCCATGTCCCCTGTGTCCATTAGTTTCTTTTTTGTCCCCACTCATATCCAACCTTTGCATATAGAGTTTTGAAATGGCTGTGTAAAAACTATTATTTTTTTATGCATTGGAAGATATCTTTGTTCCCAAAGATGATATCCCCTTTAGTTCTGACTCCAGTGTGGGTGCAAATGATGTGCCCCCTTATCCATGCTCTTAGTCAGGATCCAATCAGGTGGTCTATACTCCAAGGTTTTCAGCAGCCATTTGATCTGCTGCACCTAAGTTTAAGCCCCTGGAAAGACCTGATGGAATTGTATGGACATCACTAAAAATGTTGTGGTCTGGGTCCTCCTTGCAACTGTTATGCCTCTCCAGAACAAGTAAAGCTTTAGTCTAAATCGAAATGAAGCATACCTTGGTTATACCATGCTTGCCTTATCTGCTTGGTTGCTCTGCTTTCCCTAAACCATGCAGTGTCAGAGGTGAATGCAACACACTTCAAAGCCTTCACTGCATGAGGGGTGTATTACAAATGGCTCTGAAGCTGAAAGGGTTATACCAAATCATAAGTACACCTGCAATAAACCTGTCACAATAAGTGCTCTATCCCCTCCTCTTGCTTTCATCTCTCTCTAGCTTTTAATGACTCCTCTGTGGCTGCATGTCACTTAATGCTGTCAAGTATATGCCTAAACTGCTCTCCACAATCTAGCCATGGGCACAGGCACAGCAAGGGGCAAAGCACAGACCTCAGAGTGCCAACAGCTCTCGCACTGTATGGGGACAGAATGGCAGGTGTCAGCACACTCGCTGCAGTATGCTAATTGACTTCTATTGTTGGGCCAGGGGATTAGTATCAAAATACCTATTGTAATTGAACTTGAAGAAACACTTCTCATTCCAATGTATAACGTTAGCATTCGGCTATACAACCTCAGGTAGAAATGGAACCTTTATACTGTCAAATGGACTAAAAAGAGTTATAATGTATTCTGTGAATACAAAAGCTACTGTTAAATATACAGAGGCAAGCCTGTGCTGCTTTGTTGTGGAAATTATAAGATTGTTCATTGGATGACTCTATATATATATATATATATATATATATATATATATATATATATATATATATATATATATATATATATATATATTAAACAAGTTAGCCCCAGCACTCTCAATATATAACGCCCTGAAAAAATATTCTTGCACAACCGAACTGTCTTTAAAAAGACACATTTAGTTACAAAGTTTGTACAAAGCATGCATAAGCTGATGCACCCCGTCAAGGCAGTGCTCAATTTTCATCTGATTCATTAAGAATTCTATTGCTTCATTATACATTTTACAAAGGGACTAAGTTTTACCTGCAACTTACTTGCTGCTTTCAAAGTAAAACTCCCAAACTTGGCTGCCCTTTTATTAGACACCAGTGGGATCATCTGACTATAGCTGGGAAGGGTGGGAGCTACAACATGGAGCTGGTCACTGCTCCTGTATAAACTATAACAAACAAGGGAAAGTTGTGCTCACCACTAATTTTTAAAAAAACATTAGGCGGGGGTGCAATGAGGCTGTGACCACAAAATACATATAGACAAATGCAAGATGAAAATTGAGCATAGGACTGGCCAGATATGGGATGACTTTGACGTAGTTGGCCAGCTTAAATATATTCCAATATATGGACAAACAATCCCTGTTTTGTGTAAAGGGTAAGGCATTTTTTAGTAGCAGTATACACAAAATGTCGCTGTCTTAAATATATTGATAATGGGTTGAGTGCAGAGGACCTCTTGCATTTGTCTAGCTATAGTAATGAGACCATCAACTAATTGTAGGTTTAATCCATTCCATTCCAGATCCATTCCAAGTATAGCAGTACCCTTATTCACAATGTAAAAGTCACATTTTGCAGTATTTGATTCAAACTGTAGAGTCACTGGCAAGCAACCAAGCACAGGGTTTGGATCCTTAAAAGGGGAAGGAAACCTTGTCGGCGCAAACCCCCCACATTCCCTCCCGTTTGTTGCCCACCCGTCCCGCTGGGCAAATGCCCCTAACTTGTTACTTACCCTTCTGCGCAGGTCCAGTCCAGGGAGTTCACAGACGACATCTTCTTCCACGCGATCTTCTTCCTGATTTGAACGTCACATGCGCAGTAGGATCATTTCGCCAGTACGATCTACTGCGCATGCGCGTGACTTTTGGCGCATGCGCAGTAGATCCGTACCGGCGAAATGCTCCTACTGCGCATGCGCCAAAACGCCGTTCACAGCAGGAAGAAGATCGCGTGGAAGAAGATGTCGTCTGTGAACTCCCTGGACTGGACCTGCGCAGAAGGGTAAGTAACAAGTTAGGGGCATTTGCCCAGCGGGAGGGGTAGGCCAGGTGGGAGGAGGGAGGGTGGGCAACACACGGGAGGGGGGGAGGGTTTTTGCGCCACCTAGGTTTCCTTCCCCTTTAAGTAACTGACCAGTTTCAGGGCTGGTGCAACAAGCGGATCTTTTGCAAAGTATTTCAAGAAAATATCCTTTGGTAGTATAGAAACAGCTGAACCTGTATCAAGCATCAGGTTAATGGAGTGTCCCTTGTCAGCAGAAGCAGTATTGACACTGACAGTGCATATAAACTTGTCTGGAATAAATGTACCAGCTTTATCCACACTTAATACTGTAACATTTGTAGTAGTGACTTCATGAACATCTTTAGCAGAACTACCTTTGTGCATTTGCGGCACCGTTTAGTGAAAAAAGTGTGCGGCTGTCGGTGTGCGCTCACTCTTGCGCCTCACACAGACACCGGCACCAGCCGCACACGCTTCTTGTATCTTGTAACTCTCCTGCGCTGATACAGTAGATGCGCCCAGAGGGGATGAAGAGACAATCGCAATGCATGCGATGTCTGTGTGCCCTGCCACCCGCCTGGGGCACTCTCACTAAGAATTGCCTGCTGCAGGGCCGGGTTAGTAGGAGGCTGAGTCCCCGCAAGATCTCCCCAGAGGCGCGCTGCTCTGCACAAGGATGTTCCGGGAACACACCGGGCACTTCAGCTTTTCATCCAGCCGTCCGCTTTCCAGCACCGTCTTCCTGCTGTCAGTATACTATGGGAGCTAGCCAGGGAGGACAAATCCAGCACCGCACTATGGATGGTCGCCATATCGCCGTTTCTGAAGAGGACAGGAAGTGGAGTTTCGGTAAGTTATTTCTTAATAAAGGCTTTGCAATTTTGAAATTTTAATTTGTCTTGGTGTTTTTTTTTTTGTTGTATTCTAACGAATTTTTTTTAAAAAAATTTTGATGTTACTGGTCCTTTAAACTACTTAGACAGGAATCCATAAAACAAATGCACTCCTGGACTTCATAATACAGTGAAGACAAAATGCAGTTTATTAACAAAAAACTTCACTTTCTCTTCATCTTATTATGAAGTCCAGGAGTGTGTCTGTTACTGGGATGGATTCCTATCTATATTGATATACAGTATGTACATGTATTGGTTGTATATACACAATAACCAGAAAACAATGCAGTCAGCAGTCTATCAGACAGAAGGCGTTTACACAGGAAATGTCAAAATATGCCTGAGTAATAAGATGATTTTATATGTAAACAGGCCTCATTGCGTTGGTTTTAGATATGAATTTTCCATACACCCTTGTTGATATTATGGATACGAAATGTTTACCGTCATCTAGGAACCCCATTTTTTGTGACTCATTATCCTGTTGTCCTTTGGGGCATTATACCTACAGCTGAGCAAAATAAACAAAAAGGAAGGTCACAGATAAACCAATTTTTAAAAAAATAATTACAGACTGTAACAAAGCTGAAAAGGGATGTTCTTCAAGTAAAGAAACCTGTAATTAAAAAAAACAGCAAAAACAATGTTATACATTAAATTAGAACCCCCCAGTTCACCTTTAAAATAGGAGGTAAAGTCTGCTGATGGCACAAGAATAACTGAGCCAAAAACCCCAAACGACTGGAACCCTGAACATGCTAAAGGCTACCTGTCAATTAGAAGAATCTACAGAGGGATCATGTTTACATGGGGTAGTCAACACTGAGTTAAATTTCAGTATGATGTACACAGTGATATCCTGAGATCATTTGCAATTGGTATTGATTTTTTTTTATTTCTTGTGCTTTTCTAATTATTTAGATTACAGTTCAGGAACTGTGCAGTCTGGAAGTTCAAAAGCTTGGGACCAGTTTACCAGCAAGCAGGCAGTAGTTTGAATAAGAAGCTGGAAGATGAATAGAAGGTGGCCTGAGTAGAAAAATAAACAATAAAATGTAACAGAAACAATACATTTGTAGTTTTTTGTCTGCTGGGATCAGTGACCCCCATCTGAAAGCTGGAAAGAGCGAGAAAGCATATGCAAAATAAAAAAAATAAAAAATTATGACCAAGTGAAAAGCTGTTAAGAATAGGATATTTTATAATATACTTAAAGTTAGCTTAAAGGTGAACTACCCCTTTAAGCCATGCTCTCGTGCATGTGCATGCAAGATGTGACAACAGAATTCAATTGTGGAACAAACACATCTTTTCGAGATCACTCACATAATTCTCTTTTGAATTGCATCTGTTCCAGTACTCACACGTTGTTTAAAAAGTATGCACACATATAATTTGTACACGTGGCCTATAATTAATTAGAGGGAATGTTGTTTACACTCCAGTAAGAGCACCAAAAAGTGTTTTGTTTAAACATTTGATATTTCAGAGAGAGAGAGAGTGAGAGAGAGTTGATTTTCTCCATTTGTAGATCAGTACATGATTAAAATGAAAATGCAGCCAGCCTGGTGCGATCGCACCCCGGTGCTTGCACCACTGCCAGAAAGTGAAGGAAAGATGCAAAGCAAGGCAACAAAATTATCTAATTATTTATTGATCTAGATGTACCAGAGGTAGTAACATTTTTCAGAGGAAGCACAATGTGTTCTTTCTTTTTACTATTAGAATATAATCACCTGCCAAACATCTGCTTATTCTAAGGGAAGAGGCTTCTACAATAATCCAGGCAAAAAGAGCTTCCCCTAAAAAGTCTAATTTGTGTAATGACTTCACAATACTCTTAATAATCTTCAGCCACATTTAGTGCATGGTATATTTTGAATGTCTTAATTTATAAGCAGAGACAGCAGGAATGGCACAGAACCCCCCTATAGAGCAGCTAGTACAG
Source organism: Xenopus laevis (assembly GCF_017654675.1). Taxonomy (NCBI): domain Eukaryota; kingdom Metazoa; phylum Chordata; class Amphibia; order Anura; family Pipidae; genus Xenopus; species Xenopus laevis. The sequence continues at coordinate 135,855,482 of NC_054372.1, forward strand.
ACTCACTATTTACTTCATTTCATCAGATGTGCCACAATGTGTGAGACTGAAAAGCAGACTGCTCCCTGCAGGTTCCAAAGGGTGCATAGGACATTTGTGAATTTATAGTAGAAAGGGAATATACATCATAAGAGCAACACAGATTCTTACACCCAGCATGGATCTTCATTATCATTTACTGTACAGGGAAAGGCCCCCCAACCGTTGCACCTTGGGATCACCATGGAAACATTTCATCTTGTGCAATACAGCAATAAATTATAATAATTTGTTGTCTTGCGGAGAAAAAAAAAAGTTTTATTGCATTTTTTTCTGGGGCCAAATTATTTCTTTATAAGTTACTGCTTACCAGTCCTGATTTCTGAATTCCCACCAAAAATAATAGCCATAAGAACAAACACAATAATAAATGTCAATCTGGTAATAAATACACACAGCAAACATATTTTTAATAGAAATATGTGCCTTTTTGCTGTGAATGGAAAATAAAATAATTCAAAGGTGGTGATAATAATTTTCTGTTTAAATTCATTATTTGAGCAAGTATCTCCTTACCTCATAATATAGTTACAAATCTAGGCAAACCATATTGTATCAACCAGAAAGCCATAGTTTTTGCAACAAATCTGAACAAACTGGGCTACAAGGTGTATGCAGGAGGGCAAGTAGGCATTCTCCCCAAACCTCTTCCTAACTGGCCTTCAGGCTGAGCCCTCCAGCAACTGCACTAAGCTTCCCATAGTGGAATGACACAACATTAAAAAAGCACTTCTGAACTTGATACAAGCAAACCCATGATTTTGGTCAGCCTTTTTTTATTTAATACCCCATGTTGAAATACTAACAGCAAAAACTGCTGTCCAGCAATAATAAAAAAATATACAAATGGAAGCAGACCCTGTAATGACAAGCTGGATGCAGATTCATGTCTCCAGTAATGCCCCCCAGACTGCAAGCCTTTACCATTTTATGCTGCCATTCGCAACAATTGTAGGGAGGAGGGGGGAAAGCCTTGCTTTGTCAGGGAGGTACTTGATAAATGGAGGTGCAGTCACACTCCGCCCCCCTTCCCCCAAATCATTGTTCATTGCTGATGGCCGCTGTAAACATGAAATGCAGTGTCAGGTAACAAAAGCTACTGTATATATGTATATCTTTTGTTTAGTCAACAAGTTAAATTTGAAAATTAGCTTCTTGATAAAATTAAAGTAATTATAGTTAGTTTTGTCTGAGAATAGTTTTCTCTGGTTGGGGGAACCAATCCTGAATGTGGGTGGGATTTGGGCAGAAAAGCCTTGTCCACAGGCATCCTGCAGGGGACTTCTGGGGAGCTGCCATAGTGCACAGGACCACTATCAGATAATACTGATGTCAGGGGCCCTGTCGGATAGAGGAAACTTTCATACATAGAAACTTACTTGACTCACGTATCAAGCAACAAGAACACTGAGCAGCTTTGGCAGGCAGATGTATAGGGTTCTTATACTCTTAATATTCAACTATTTATATTGTGATCTATTTCCAAAGTTATAGAAGCTCTCTCCCACATTATGTTTTCAGCAGTAAAATGACTAGTTATTGAACCTTGCAGCAAGACCATTGGGTCACCTAAACTTTGGAAACAAGATAGTCTCCGTAAACATATTGCAGCTGCTATAGTTCCCAGGCCCCAGCAGTTCACAACTCGACTTGCTGAGTAATCAATGAAGACGTTTCACTACTAACTACCACTACTAAGTGCTAGCTGATCTTTTGTTTACCTCACAAGGGCTGTGGTCAAATATGTTGGTACTACACACTTGTCTTCACTAATTTCTGCAGGGCCTCAAGATTTATGATTGCAGCCCTGGTTGTGCATCAAGGTTGTCAGACAACTTGGAACAATTCCTTTGTTCAAGTAGCAAGTGTTTGATGCCAGAATACAGGTCAGCAGGTGTAGGTTGGTTTGCAAGTAAGTATGTTCAATTTTTACATTAGTTATGCCCAATTAGGCTTTCATTTTATTATTATTATTATTATTATTATTATGATCTTTCTATTCAGACCTACTTCTGTGATAAATAAAAATGGGCTTGTGTGTGTGTTTTACGCCCAAACTTCGGATGAAAATGCCCACTGTGTAATAAAAGGCTTTCCTACAGTCACTCTGGCTTTTGATACATTTAGAAAGATTGTCCTGTTGGTAATAGTCTTTGGTTCTAAAAATATAACCTTATTAATGTTTTTCTTCCCACTAATTTCACCCTGGGACATTTGGATAGCTTTCAAGTCATTAAAATTAAGACCAATGATCATGGGAACTTAATTATTCATCCTATCCTTTCTATGTGCATCTAGAGAATAGTAGAAGAGCCCCAACAAGGACTTGATTTGGTTGCTAACCTGCGCAATATATTTATATTTGTTGTTATACATGCACTGATAATGAACAAAGCTGTGACTGTCTCACACTGTACGATAGCTATTGGTATACAATCAGTATTAAAGGAATGGAGACACATTGCCCCCACCACTGGCACTGGTTCCTGATCGCTCGTTTAAACGTAATTTTATGAATTTCAGTGCTGTCGGATCAGAGTTTGAATTTTACACGTATAACTTTTTACCATTTACTGAAGCCTAAATAATAAATTGTTTTATAAAATATTAGGCACAAAGTCATTCTTTGGTACAGACACCCATCAAAACAAAATATTAGTTAGATTTTACTGGTCTTGTGCAGAATAATGAAAGCAAACATATGATTTGTTCCTGAACTAGGTCCAACTTTGCCCAAGTTACTTTGCCATGTTTCAGATAAATGCAGCACACTGACATTTACATTCACACCCTCAGTGTATTAGGTAATGCAAGACAAAACCTTAGCAAGCAATGTATGCAAAAGTGATTGTTGTGTATTTGCACTGGGCACAACGTCCCAGTTGGCAAATAGCAAGCAACTATAATATTTCCTCCACTATATTTCTATGGTACATTCACACAGTGTATGCAAATATGTCAAGACTATCACTGTACCATTGTACAGAATATTATAAGTTGTAGGCCTCACTGTTTCCCAAAGAACAGTTAACAGCATGACCAGCTCCAAGACTATAGACAAACATCTCCCGAGCTGAGAGATAGGAACCACAGGGATTGTAGTGCCACAAACAATTGTTTCCTCTAAGCGGTGGGTACACACCTTATTACAACAGTACACACAACACATGGTTACAAAAAAGTTATAGTAGACCTTTCCCCCTATTTCCACATTATGCACAGTGAAGGGTGTGGGCAAAAATGTTGGAAATTGTTATGTTTTATTAACCCACCCTCACAAGCTATACCATGGACGTTATGGGATTAACAACAACTTGGGTTTTAAACCTCAGCTTATTCTTATTACATTTTGTTGCTCATATCTCTAAAAGGGCCAGAACCCTTGCCAATCTTCAGCAAGCAGGAAAGTATACTGAGGACTGACAAGCTGCACTTCATTTGACTTTTAAAAAAAAACAATTAACAGAATCACGCCAGTTTTTCATGTGTAAAGGCACAGATAGATAGATTGGTGCATAAATAGATGATTCCTGTGACCAAGTATAGTGAGAAATATTAAAGGTATGATTCACTTGTCAAGATATAAGAAAGACTACACCAGAATGCAATTAATAATATCAAGTGATGATTATGCTTTCTAAAAGTAATGTAAGAAAAGAAAATAACATTGCAGTTCCAGAATTATAAACATTTATCTGTGCAGCATGCACAGGTATAAAAACATCTGCTGCTATTATCTAACTCCCAGGTCAATTACAAGCAATGCCTGTGGAGAATGTTCAGATATATAGGGAGCCCTAGGGACACACGCATACAGTACCTAGTGAAAGATTAATTTGTGCAAAGGATGTGCTGAATGAGCAGAGAAATCCAATACGAACAAAGACAGTTTAGTCTTCATTATAATTAGCATTCAACATGTTAATTACAACGCATAAAGTTTGCATATATGTAGGTTGGAAAGCCTGAAGATGTACAATGCCACTCTTAAGTATATAAGTGAAATATTGTTCTACAAAAAAAAAACAATAGGGACACTGAAATGGTCACCATCACAAGCCATCATGAAATGTAGATGCAAAGGAAATACAACATGCCATAGAAATATGTATTTTTAGGAAAGTGGGTAACTTTGAAGGAAAAATCACATTCTTGCATATGTGGAAAAGTTTCTCACACACTCACAAACATGTGGAACTTTGGTCACTATATTCACACTATATATCTATATATACAGTATATATTTTATATATATATATATATATATATATATATATATATATCATCATCAATCATAGTAAAATGATACCAAAACAACAAAATGGCTACCTGGGTGCAAAGTTCAGCAGTTCAGCATCATCAATACAGCAAGGAATCCTGCAAAACAAATTCTTGATTCCTTGATGTGTGTATAAATAAGGGTTATTTTTTTATAATTACAGTGCTAATTTTATTAAAATGAAGTGTATGGGAAAAGACTTTCTGTAATTTGGAGCTTTCTGGATATCAGGTTTCAGGATATGAAATCTCTTACTCTTCACTTTGTGTACCTGCACTCCGGCGGAAGCTGTAATGGTCAGTGGTGGAACTACCAGGGGTGTAAAGGGTGGGATTGCACCAGTGTCTGCACTCCCTCGGGTCCGACGGTTTGCACCTGCATCTGGTCCTTGCACCTCGTAGTTCCATTACTTGAGATAGATGGAGCGACAGAAGAAAGCAGATTAATTTCTCTCTGCCTACCCAGAAAACACATGTAAAGAGCAGCAGAGACAACAATTTGTGTGCCCAGGTGTATAAATAATTGGTATCCAATAAGTCTGTTTTTTACAGGGCCCCTAACATCTACAAAAGACGGTCCTAGTGAATCAAGAGAAAGAAAATTACAGAAAATTAGAGTCAACCAGAACTTAAATCAACAGAAGAGTTTTGAGCACACAGATAATGCCCAGCCACCCTACTTAAATGGTACTAATAAGGTCTTGATAGCATAATTAATTAATGTCTTGGGCAGTCGTGCCTACCATGAGATCTCTTCCATGGGGTCCCCTGGTATCTTACAGCAGTCCTAAATAAACTAAATGACTGTAACATAAATATAATAATATAATAATTTTAAAGAAAATGTTGGCAGGATTAGTTATTAAGAATGTTAAAATGAGAATAAAGGATGGCAATGTCCATTTGAATCTGGGATAATATCACCTGATCAGTCTGTATTTATTTCCCAGTAGATTCCTGGCTCTGGGGGTCACTTCCATTCTTGCTTCCAAGCTGTATGAGTCAGATTTCAATTTGCCTGCAAGATTGATGTGTCATTTTCTTTCATTTAAAAGCACTTTTTTTAGTCTGGTAGATTGCAAAACTTTTATGTGAATTAATCACTTGATTGTAAAATCTGTATGTCATATTGTCATTGTCTGCTTTAGTATATGGGTCATTTTTCCTGCAGATGAAATGCAGAGAGTATTCCCACACTAGATTACAAAACATTTTCCATCTTGCAGCGGCTTTATCTTATTGATGGCAAGCTTTATATTAGACAAACTTTAGATTGCAAGCTTTTATGGCTACTTTCAAATTCAGGCTCATAAAATCCTCATTTTGGCAAGATCATTTAGGAGGTCTTAACAAGGAGTAGTTTAGGTAAAATGTAACTCTTCTTCAATTTAAATTTTTGTGTCTGGGTTCTAAAATATAGAATAATAATGGTTAATGTAGAACTAGAATAGCGATAAATTTAAAGGGGTGGTTATATATAACCTTATGATACAGAATACAATGTTCCTAGTAACTTTGCAATTGGCTATCCTTATTTATTTTTAAATATTTTAATTATTTACATTCATCTTCTGACTTTTTTCCAGCTTTAAAACGGGGGTCACTGACCCCAGCAGGCAAAATTGCTCTGTGTGGCTACAAGTTGATTGTTACTGTTGTTTTTTTATTGTTAACCTTTCTATTCAGGTCCTCTCCTATTCATATTCTCATCTCTCATTTAAACCAATGTTTTACAATAGTTTTTTTCATATTTTAAAATCAACCTTATAGTGTGGATCAGAGGTCTCAGCCCCAAACCTTCTGCATACATAATTATATGGTGAAAACTGAAATTCAAGCACAATTAAATACTATTGTGCAGGACCTGTTTCATGGCTGCTTTAATGATCTCTGGCCATGAAAGAGTTAACATTAGTTGCAAGTCTTAAGCAACAAAAAGGGTTATGGTTCTCTGCTGATCTAGGTAACTATGTTCAAATAGCTATAAAAGGTAGGTATGGTGTTAATAACCATGCTGGTTAAGGTTAATTACTGCTCTGCAGGTCACAGAATAGCAGTTAATTACTGTTACAGAGGCAGTAGTGCCATCACCCTTTCCTCTTTCTGTCTTACCCACTGACTAGACTAGTACAGAGACATTCAGCATGAAAGGATAGTGAACCTCAGATTTGTTTTCATTGTAATTATTGCTCTGAGCTGACTTTCTTACAATTAAAAGGTATTTCATATATCAAATTTCAAATTTTTATACAATGAAACTTTCCAATAAACATTTTAATTGTTTAAAGTTATATATTAATGCAACTAATAAATAAATGCCATTGCAGACGAAACCGCTATTTGTTTACCCCTTTCTGTTCTCTGGATCAGACTTTTGAAACAGTGTAGCAGAAGTCATTTTTCTTCCAGGTCTGTCATTAGCTGGCTTCTGCTACATTATTTCAAGAGTCAGAACCAGAAGTGCAGGGAATATTAACAGCCAGACAGATACTGTTTTGATTAGTAAATACATTTTCAATAACTTGAGAACCACTAAGCATTTTTAATGAATGCATATTGGAATGTTGCCTTGAATTAAATAATGTTTGTACACCTTTAAATTATTTTTCAGTATGTTGTAGAAAGTGATATTCTAAGACAATTTGCAATTGGGTTTCATTATTTTTATTATTTGTGGTTTTGAGTAATTTAGCTTTTTATTCAACAGCTCTCCAGTTTGCAATGTCAACAATATGGTTGCTAATGTCCAAATTACCCTAGTAACCATGCAGTGATTTGAGACTGTAATATGAACAGAGATGAGCAATAAAAAGTAGCAATGACAATAAATTTGTAGCCTTACAAAGCATTAATTCTTAGATAGAGTCAGTGACAATTGCACAAATTAAATTATACTGTAGCTCACCATTCACGAATGTAGGTGGAATCTCCTGCAGGGGTGTCCTGTGTCCACACCCCGAAAAGAAACGGTCATATATTATAGTAGAAAGCAGGACAAATCCAAGGCAGTATCTATGACTGCAAAGTGCTTTTATTGGGGAAAATTGTGCCACAACATGTTTCGGCTAGGTTTTTTTATCAAGTGTAGCTAGAAGAAGAAGCCAAAACCTATAAAAAAGAAAAAATGAAGACCAAATGAAAAGTTTCTTAGAATAAGCCATTCTATATAAAAAAAAGTTAACTTACAGATGAACTACCCCTTTAAGAAAAAACTGGGGTATTCCCAACTAGTACTTTGTTTATTTGGTACTTAATTTGCTTACAGCTTTCCATCATCTGTCATTAGTTTGGATATAGTCTAGTAGAGACAAAGCCACACAAATATTCAACTGGTTGAGTTGTCTAATAGAAAAAAACATAATTCTAAGCAGCCCTTAATATACATTTATTAACACTTTTCAGTGCTTTCAAAGCTATTTGTATAAACAATGCTATTGAAAACGGCATTTGCAAAAGTCCTGGTTGTTACTTTTTTAAGCAACGTTGCAAACGTTCTTAGTTAGTTCTCCTGCAAAGTCAGGTCATTTAATTAGCTGCTTTCTCTTACATTGTATCAACAGTCTGAGCCATCAGGCAAGAGAATAGAAAGGGACAGACATTGCTTTCAATAGCATTTCATACAAATAACTTAATACTGATGCCAGGAATTGTTTTAACTTTTTTTTACATCAATCATAATATTTTCTTCGCATGCTATTTATAATTTTGCCATAAAAGTATTTACAGATGCTTTTACATTACCCATCTGATCCCCCATGTTCCTCTATAAGGGGGCTGCCATATTTGAGCTTCAGTAGTCTGTTAGCATTAGAAACTTTAACCGACATGTTGAGAAGCGACAGTCAAGTTGGCAAAACAGTCAGGTTTAGGAACTTCAAGTAACAATTACTTATAAAAGCAGCCCTATGAGTGAAAAATGATCAACATGAGCTATACTTTTGATGTATATTAATATTTTGAATAATAATTTTTTTAGTGTCAGTATCCCTTTAAACACCATAGAAAATATAATAAATGTATATTGCAAAGTTGCTTGTTTTCTTTTACTAGGAAACCATTTATTTTTTGGGTTGACATTCCCTTTAGCAAACAGATAATTTATTTAAAGATAAAGAATCTTACTAAATGCAAATATACAATTCAATCAATATTGTTCTTTTAAACCTTCACCTCCAGCTGACATGTAGGGGCACATTTACTTAGCTCGAGTGGATTAGAATGAAAAATACTTTGAATTTCGAAGTATTTTTTTGGCTACTTCGACCATTGAATTGGCTACTTCGACCTTCGATTCGAACTAAGAATTTGACTATTCGACCATTCGATAGTCGAAGTACTGTCTCTTTAAAAAAAACTTCGACCACCTACTTCGCCACCTAAAACCTACCAAGCACCAATGTCCCCATAGGCTTTCCTAGCAATTTCTGATCGAATGGAAATCGTTCGATCAATGGATTAAAATCCTTCGAATCGTTCGAACGAATTGCGTTAAATCCTTCGACTTCGATATTCAAAGTCGAAGGATTTAACTTAGATGGTCGAATATCGAGGGTTAATTAACCCTCGATATTTGACCCATAGTAAATGTGCCCCTTAATGTTGTTCTGTGTTCACTAACTGATCACCTGACAGGAAAATAGCCATTCATTGGCTGACGTAACCTAACTTGTATGTGTGGTTTGTGTGTGAGAACAGTGCCTCATATGAGCTGCAGGTTGGACTTAACTATTACTTAAAATGACAGTTTTTCTATCCAATGGCACATACTGCTAGAAAATTAAATTCTCTATGCCAAGGCTTTATTTAAATAAAAAAGTTTTACATATGGGTATAGTATAGGCAGGGCAGCCATCAGGGGGGCACTGGCTGCTTTTAAGTGTTAAAAGGGAACTAAAGCTTAAACAAAGAAGTAGCTAGAAATGCTGTACATTATGTTTTGGACTTCTGTACCAGCCCGAGGCAACTACAACCCTTTAGCAGCGAAGATCTGTGTCTCCAAAAATGCTCCAGTAGCTCCCCATCTTCTTTTCTGCTGATTCACTGCACATGCTCTGTGCTGCTGTCACTTACTGAGCTTAGGGACTGATGCACAATATAATGAATATATATATTATAAATGTCACACTATAAGTTGATTAGTAATTAATACAGATAATTACTATATGGCAGCACAGAAACCAGTGCAACTAGCATCAGAATTTAATACTCAGCCCTGTAGCATCATCTTATATTACAGGCCAACCTCATTTTCTGCTTGATAATTTGTGACGACCCCTAAGCTTAGCTTCTCAACAGCTGCTCAGAGCCCACTGAGCATGTGAGTGTCACAGACACTTTCCAAGATGGTGACCCCCTGTGACAAGTTTGAAGTCCTGGATCATTGCTGCTGTTGAGATGCTAAAACTTTAGGCTGGTACAATAAACTCAGTATATAAAATATAGCATAATTTAGCCATATTCATTTTTAGGGTTTAGATCTCCTTTAAGGGGGACCAGGCCATGCTTCTTGGATTAGCCAGGCCCCCCTTGAGCCACAGAATTCTAACCGTCTGTAGGAGCTGAAGCAGCAGGAGCTGAAGTCGCAGAAAGAAAAAAAGACTTGAAAGGTAACCAGTGTTTTGTTTTTTTAAACCTGCCCACCAATTTTTTAGTTTTTTATACATTTATGGGGGACCCTGACACTGACAATGTTTTTTTATCTTTATAGGGGGGGCCTGGCCACCATTTTTAAAAAAAAAAAAAAATCTTTTTATGGTGGTTAAGGCCACAAATGTTTTTTTTACTTGGGGGGGGGCGGCTGGTTTAACATGTAGGGTTGGGCCTGACCACCAATTTTGTTTTATTTGTGTGGGGTGGCCTCCCCTTTTTGTAAGGGGAGGCAGAAAATATTGTTTTGACTGGGCCCATGAATTCTGATGGCCACCCTGAGTATAGGTAAAGATTGGTGTGTCAAGTACAAAAATGTAACAGAATAGTTTCTCTACTATGGCTTTAAAAAATATATTTGTTCATTTAGTAAAGCAACGCTCTACATGATGTGCTACTTCATAAAGACACAGACTCTTGTGATTGGGAGGAGGCCTTTTGTAACTATAAATAAATTGGCTATCCCTTTAAAACAAATCGAAATATTTAGCAAGACTAATTTAATTTAATAAACACTGAGACATGGTTTACAGGATGGAATAACAACTTTTTTATCAGATTGTTGCACTAGTTGTGTTAAAGGGCCCGCCCCCCACTAGTTACGTCGCTGGCAGTGGCGGAACTACCGGGGGAGCAGGGGGTGCGAGCGGGCCAGGGCCCGCACCCCCTCAGGGCCCCCGGCAGCGTCGCACGCCGCTGAAATCAACCCGGCAGCGCGTCGTACGGAGGGGGGCAGGGCCCGGCTGCGCATCACGCACAGGAACGCTGCTGTTTGTAAGTTATTATTGGTTGAAGTTCCTGTTTTGCCAACCTGACTGTCCCATCTCAGCCTGTCAGTTAGAGTTTCTAATGCTAACGGATATGGCAGCCCCCTCATACAGGAACATGGGACATCAGACAGATAATGTAAAAGCATTGTGCAAATACTTTATGGCAAAGTTATAAGCAGTGACGGACTGGGCCAGCAGGACGCCAGGAAAAAACCCAGTGGGCCCCGGCCCTCATGGGCCCCTCTAGCCCAGCCCCCCTCCCCCAATCTCCGGGGCCCCCCCAAATAAAACTAACTGCGACACCGTTCACGCCTGAGCGCTGGCACAAACATGTGTGTCGGCGTTCGTGTGTCTGTGCATGCGCGCTGGTGTTTGTGCATTTACACCGGCATTTGCGCCTCTGCACATGCACGTCTGTGTGTCATTGTTTGCTTATGGACGTGGGGGGCCCGGAGGTTAGTAACCCGGTGGGCCCCTCATGTCCAGTCCGACCCTCGTTATAAGTAGCTTTCAAAGGCAATATTAAGATAGATGTAAAAAGGAATTAAATTGCTGGTGTCAGTATCTCTTTAAGAGGCTGTTCTACTAAAACAATTATCTTTTTGTGGTTAGACATAATGGAAAAGAAAATCGTACGGCAGAACTGCGGCTGTCCTTTTAGGGGGATTTAAATTTTTCCGCGAAATGAACACATGGCCCTTCCTTCCTTCCTCCCAGAGGCTTCACTGAGACTCCATAGCTTTATACACCAGGTAAACGCCTCCCTGGCTTCCCATTGGGCCGTTCTCTCCGGCAGTTTCTCTCCCATTGGCTGTTAGGCGTGTCGCGGGCGCGGCTTCGTGAACAGAGGCAGAGGCATCACTTGTCTGTTTGTCAGTTCCCGACGTGCAGAGCAGCTGTGAGGACCCGCTGGCCCGGGCTGCAGCGTTCGCGAAGTGATCTCAGCGGCAGATCCTACATCTCTGCACTGGCGGATCACTCCCCTTCCCTGTGCTTGACATTCTTTCTGCGCGATAACAGTAAGACCGAGAGCTCTTGTCCGCACCGGGGAATGAAGCTTGTGCGGAGCAACACTGAGGGGATGTGCTGATATATGAGAGAGAGGATTCAGTGCTTATCGGATGGTGCATCTGCTGCTGCAGCGCTCAAACTCGCACATCGGGGACACTGGAAACCTTCTTCTGCTAAATATTTATTCTCACACTGGATCTTTCACCTCCTTCAATTGATCTGAAGGCTTTGTTGTGTCGCTCTTTATCTACTGTGACCTGCCCCGTGGAGTTTACAGGATTCACGCTCTCTCTCTTTTTTTTTTATATGTATTTATTATTTAAATTCATTTTCTTTTTTTGCGCTCTCCCCTCCCTTCTGTCTGCCGTTATATTGATATGAAAACACTGCCGGCGGCTCTGAAATAAATGGAATTTCCCCTGACAAAAGGCACAGACAAGGTACGGCCGATTTCAGGCTGAGATCTTGGAGAGTTCCTTTGGGTTATTCTTATCAAGGATTTTGTGCTGCTAATGTTTTCCTCCTGTTGTTTAGGATTGATCATTAATCTGGATTAGTGCAAGGCTTCTGTCTGCTACAAAAGTTGACACTTTTATCAATGGGCTATTTTTAAAGGCTCTAGTCACTGAAAGGCTGAACCCCTGTCAGATATTACATTGGATTTCCCTTGCAGATAAAAGGATTTCATGGAATATTTCTGAAGATCTAATGGCTTGGATTAAGTTTTAGGGTTGTTTAAAAAGACTTGATTGTTGTCATTGGAGCCTGCCCAGGAGAAACTGAAGATTTATGGTAAATATGCTGAGCGGATGGGGTTCTTTTGGGGAAAAATATTTAAACATTTATTTATAAATAGCATCTTCCCATTGGTTTTGCTAACTTCATATTTTATGAATGCTGGTTGTGCTTTTTGTTACCAGTACCCCCCTCTCTCCTTCATATATAATAAATACCAGTTACCCTTTTTTTGTTAACATTGCCAGTATTTGTCATTAAAGGTGTTGTTCACCTTTAAATTAACTTTTAGTATAATGAGGTAATTGGTCTTAATTTTTTATTTGTTTTTGGGTTATCAACCATGTATTGATTTTAATAAGAGACTAGAATATGAATAGGAGAGGCCCTGAATAGAAACATGAGTAATAAAAAGTAACAATAACAATACATTTGTAGCCTTACAGGGCATTTGAATAAGAGACTAGAATATGAATAGGAGAAGCCTGAATAGAAAGATGAGTAATAAAAAGTAGCAATGACATTACATATGTAGCCTTACAGGGCATTTGTTTTTTAGATAGGGTCAGTGACCCCCATTTGAAAGCTGGAAAGAGTTGGAATAAGATGGCAAATAATTAAATAACTATAAAAAGTAAATTAATGAAGGCCAGTTGAAATTTGCTTAGAATTACCCATTCTATCATGTACTAAAAATTAACTTAAAGGTGAACCACCCCTGTAATGGCTACTATTTTGTCTTTCTGGGCTATCAAGTATTGTCTTTTTAGTGCTTTTAGACAGTTTCTTGGAAGTAAATGAATGTTCTGTAGTGTTGTTTCATGTATAGGTCCCAAATCACAGTACGTCTAAACCTGACATTCTTCTCTCTTAGGGGTATATTTATCAAAGAGTGAAGTTAGAGAACTCCACAGTCCTCTAGAGTGAAATTTCACCACTCTCTATTCCTTTCTATGGGATTTTGAAAGGCTATTTATCAAAGGATAGACTTTTCACAATCACCCATTGATAAATACTCTTTTAAAAATTCCATAGAAATGAATGGAGAGTGGCGGAATTTCACTCTGGAGGACTGTGGCGATCTCTAATTTAACTTTTTGATAAATATACCCCTTAGAGTGGCACGTGGGCAAAAGCTGCTTCAGCAGAGCTTACACTCTATAGGTGTTACTACAAGCAGAAAGAAACATCTCAGTGTAACCTGTAGCTCTTCCACTCCTGCTATCAAAGGATTTTTGGGAGTTGTAGTTCAATAATGGCCAGAGAGATGCAAGTTTAAATATTTCAACTGTAGGTATGATGTAATAAGGTCTGTCAGCCATTTCTAAGGTTGACTATGTGCCACAGGGCATCTTCAAAGCAAGTATGGTATGGCCAGTGATTTATTTCATGGTCCTATTCATTGCTTAAAAATTAGTGAAATGCTTGTATTTTATCATTCTAATTGTGATTGTGTCAGTGCCCTTGACTTGGAGCTAATAGTAATGCTCGGAGGGTGATGCTGTTCAGTGGGATAATGTCAATGTCTATCTATACTTTTTAACCCTTCACAACCTGACCTTCTACAGAAAATGTGCTGCATTGGGTTTAACCACCCAACTGTCCAGAATAATACAATTGACAATAATGCAGATTTATCACATGTACAGGCAATTCCTGGCAGTATATGTGCTTATATGTAGACCTTTTCATTAGCATGTTATAGGTTGCCTGTGCAAATCTGGAAACTATGTACTGTCTTACCTATTTTGTTTGTGTATGGATCATTTTGAAAAGGTAATGGTCAACATGTGCTGTTAAATTCACAACAACCTTCAGTTGTGAAATTATAGTTCAGTGAAGTGCCACAGGTTGGCTTGCTTTGTTTTAAACAAAATGCGAGTTGTAATCAACCTTCTTGCCACTCCAGCAGAATCCCACTCTACATTCCAGCTCCCTTCCACAACATTTGCTCTCAGCTGCACTCCACTGGCAAATGGGTTTATGTTCTATTCCTCTGTGACCTCGTCATATGCTGAGAAAAGTAATAAATACAATAAATGACCAGGAAGTGCGTGCATAATGTGTGTGGGTTTGTGCTTTGGTCTTAGAAAACGTGCTACAAAATAATGTATGCATACAGAAATAAATATATATATATATATATATATATATATATATATATATATATATATATATATATATATATACCATTCTTTATTGATAATGTAAAAAGGCTGTATTCCATGTGCAGTTCCTCCAATCCATCACACCCTTGAGTAAAATTGGCTGTGAATAGCTTCTTTGAAGTGAATTTCAAATGATCTGGCCTTTCCTTCCAGCCCAGTGATAAATCCCTGGCTCAGTTTTACAACAGGAAACTTGGCAATTTATTTTTTATTGCTCTGACTGCTAATGACAATTGGTTGAGCTACAAGAGAGCAGAGTAGCCGTGATGGAAGCATATTTTACAGAAAGAGAGTTGCTGGAACAACATGCCATCTGTAATATGTCAGATCAGGGGGGTAATGTGAGGAAAGGAAACATTAATTAAAAAGGTGGTAGAAGCATGAAGTAAGTACTCCCTGGCACTGGCAGCATAACCTAATGCTTGAAAGGAAGGGCGATAATGAATTAGGCCTAAGATTTCTGTAGCAGGCGTGAAAAGATTTTTTTTATTTCTTATTTTTTTTGCTGTTGCTTTGTGATGCGACGCTTTTTTGCCCTGTGGGTTGAGAAACAGAAACTTAACAGACATCTGCCTACTACTTTTTTTTTTTACTGTAGCTAAAATAGAAATGTGTCCAATGTAGTAGGTGGATGATGGTGGTAACGGGATCATTTCCCTCTGAGTTTACCTTGTGTTTATTTAGCTGGAGATTTTATTGAAACTGACTCTTTGGGATTCTTGACGAACAAGTCCCGCAGATGGGCCCTTCCTTTTGTCTGTCCTTGTTGTGCTTGTGAAGGTAGATACAATAAAACTCTGTTCTGCCTTTCAACCTGAGTAAAGATAACAAGGCAGAGAGGAAATAAAAGGGATTTAGTCACATATGGCTTATTAACCCTTTAAAGTATAGGAGGAACTTTCTGTAGGCTGCTGGTATAATCCGTTTGTATGCAAGAAATCCATTTTTTTCCCTGTATAGTGTATTTTATGTGTGTGTGTCTTTCTATCTATCTATCTATCTATCTATATTATTTTATTTAAAACCCACAATTTCTAATTGGGGGTAAAGTTTAAGGTACCGAAAATTAATGACCCCATTTTTATAACCCAAACTAGAGTGATCCATTTGTTTGGCTACTGGGATAACACTTGGATCAAGATAGGTAGCCCATGAAGAATTCTTGCCCCGTGGCAGTATCTCCAGACTTGTTGCAGTTTTGCATTGATAGGATAGTCTGCTCTATCATTATCTGAACATAATTTGGCTTATACAGGTGCCAATAAAATGATAAATAAAGGGCTAAGAGTGGCCAAGTCAGCAGCCACAGCCTTCCCATTGGACTCATTTGTTTAATTTATGAATCTGTATTGCGGTGCTTTGCATGTACTGTATGATATTGCAGTTTATGTTACAGGGCTTCTGAGCTCTTTTTACCGTGGCTCACCAAATCCATACTTCATTTCCAAATATTAATCAGAACCCAGAACGAATTGCCATTGGCCTGGGGAAGATATCAAGCCGATACACTAGCTTTTCCAAAAAAAACAAAAAAACGCTTCTTCCATTTCTAGTTGACCTTATTCTGTTCCAGTTGGCAAATATAATTAAGTAAATAATTTAACAGCATAATGAACTTTTATAATGGGATTCCATTACCACTCATTTACCGTCTCATTAAAATTGAGAAATATGGAGTATTAAACTGTAGTTCCTTATCAGTGATTTTTAGACCTCTTCATGATGAGCAGGTCAAGACCTACCTACTATGACTTCATTTATGCCAAGACCATTTCTAAGATTGCGCCTAGTTTTTTAATGCCTTGCATGCTTAATCCTGCTGAGTTACTTATTATTGCTACCTATTATTATGAATAACACATTATTGGTTATGTAGGGCCATTCTATTTGATCTGTTACATTAGTTTCTGTCCAAGAGTAAAATTCCCTGTTTACAGTGAAACAAATGGCAACATCTACATGAACGTAAATTTCATTGGGTGCTACATATTTGTGGGAGAAACCAGTCCAAAACATGCATTACAAATGCTAGAGCAGACATAGGGGAATGATCAAATTTCACATAGATAGTACCCTGTTGCAAATCAAGCTCAATTCACAAGTTCATTGTGCAGCAGCAATGATAACATATGTACCACTCTGCCTGCATATGCAAATCCCTGGCAAACAATGGGAAATATACAGGAGAACAGGATTAACAGCCACATGCCAGGCCTCGGCTTTAAATAATTACCGACAGATGCATTCTGGTTGGCTTCACAGATCTTATTTTTAATCGATTTCTACCCTTGATGGAACTTTTAGATTGGATGTTTATTCAGCCCATGGTAATTTGGGACCGTTTATTTTTAGAGTCCGCTTTTTAACAACTCTTCTGCTAATTTTTGTTTTGATTCAGTTTGCAGTCTACATATGATTTAGAATGTTATGAAAACTTGTTTTAGGAATATCAAGCCTGTGAACCACAGCTTTCAGCATCCTTAATTCCTGAAGAGCTCACACAATTACTAAAATACTAGTTGTGACTTTTGTAGACCTTTATCTTCCCGCTTATGCTTGCCTATGTTCATTCTATGGCCTTTTATCAGTGCTCGTGCCCTGTTCTTTTGATATGGCTGCCACAGTGTGCATTACAGTACTGTTTTCCCTGGTAACCTTCTCACTTGGGCCCCCCTCCCATCTGGTGCCCTGTTTGGCTGCCAGTATCTACACTCCAACAGTTCTTTGATGACTGATTTGCTAATGGCATTTTCTCTGCACATCCCTGGCCAACCCCCCTCTGTTATTCTTTAAACCTGAGATTGCTGTTTGGGAGCAAGTGAAGCACAAAGTGTTACCTCTCATTCAGAGTGCGACCTGACAGGAATGTCTGCCCAGTGTACCACAGACTTCCTTCCTACTGTCATTCACTGATGCTAATAATAATAATGATAACAGTGGTGCTGCTGATGTACAGACTAAATATTATTTTAACACTGTTTCGGCAAACAATGACGGCAAAGCCTATTGGAGTAGCTTTCTGGAAGCTGAATAGAATTTTAGTTTTCTACACAATTACATGCATGTCATGAAAACACAAATGGAGATGCTTATATTCTATTTCGGCAGCTGAAAACTGGTTCTAAAAGACAGATTTTTCACAAAGGATTCGGGGTTCGGCCGAATCCTAAAATAGTGAATTCAGTGCATCCCTACTTTACAGTATTCTATAACACGTCTTGTTTTCTGATGCTTAATTGGCTTTAATAAGGCTTTAAATGCTTGCAGAAGTTTATAGAACATACATGCTCACACTCTTGATTTGCATTCCTTTTGCTTACAACTTTGATTCAGATATATACCAATTTGGTTGTGTATGCTAAGTCCGTATGCTACAGTTTTGGACATATCCAGAATACTTTACTCACCCCTTTATCTTTTCCTAAGTACCTTTAAGCTGGATTCAGATTTTATTTCATTGACCCCCATACAGTCATCCTTACAATTTGGGGATCAATGTAGGGCATTTGGGTTTTACTGCTTGATACGTTTACTGAAAGCCTATCCGTTTAATTGCATGCAAAGTTTTCATATAGCCCTAAATTGCATAAATGCTTTAACTTTGTTTATCAGTTTAGGGCTCATGCCCAAATTAACATTATTTTAACAAACACAGAGCATGTGATATAAGTAAAAGGTTTAACCTTCTAAGAACAGTTGCTTTACTAGGATCCTGTGCAGTTTAGAAACATGTTGGCAACAAACCTATTGGTTTGTTACTTTGTTATTAAATCAAGAAACCTTGAAACAAAAATGCTTTTCCATTGTTTAATCATAATTATCATGTTTGCTGTAACTGGAAAATTATGGCAATGTCAGAGTTGCAAATTACTTCAATATTCACTTTCTGTGAATCTAAAACTTGGCCGGATGTCGTTGTGTATATTGTGCGGACTTAATGCAGAGCCCCTTTAATAAAAAAAAAAAAAAAAAAAAAAAGAATATACAAGTTTCTAAATTATGTATTAAAGCAATAGAACCACATTTTAAAGGGGTGGTTCCCCTTTAAGTTAATGTATGATATAGAATATACAATTCTAAGCAACGTGTCAATTGGTCTTCATTTTTTCTTTGTTATAGTTTTTGAATTATTTGCCTTTTTTCTTCTGTCTCTTTCCAGCTTTCAAATGGGGTCCACTGATCCCATCTAAAATAAAGTCTCTAAGGCTGCATATTAAAAGTTATAGCTACTTTTATTACTCATCTTTCTATTCAGGCCTCTCCTATTCATATTCCAGTCTCCTATTGAAATCAATGCATAGTTGCTAGGGTAATTTGAACCCTAGCAACCAGATTGCTGAAATAGCAAATTGGACAGCTGCTGAATAAAAAGCTAAATAAAAGTTAACTCAAAGGATAAAACCGCTTTAAGAAATAGTTTGCACACTATTGCGTGGATGCAGTGTCTTTGGAAAAAATCAAGAACTCCATGTGAAAGTCACAAGTTTTTAAAAGGGTTACTTTGCTTTAGGATCTAAGGCAGGGGTCCCCAACCTTTTTTTTTTTTTTTTTTTACCTGTGAGCCACATTCAAATGTAAAAAAATGTTGGGAGAGCAACATAAACATGCCAATAGTTCATGTTGGTTCAAAATATAGGCTGTAATTGGTTACAGATATCCCCTATGTGGACTTGAAGCCTACAGGAGACTCTGTTTGGCAGGACACATTTTTTTAATGCAATTAAAGTTTGCCCTTCAGTCAAGAATTCAAAAAGAAGCACCTGCTATGGGGCCACTGAGAGCAACATGTTGCTCAAGACCCACTGGTTGGGGATCACTGATCTAGGGAATAATGTGGCTACTATCTGGGCTATGACAATCCATGCATTTAGATTACTGAAGAACTGGGGTGAAACACTGATGACCATGGCAGTTTTCTTCCAATTGCAGATCAGTGGTAATTTACAGGGTTTTGCCATTGCCAGGACACCTCAAATGCCATAGCCCTTGGTCGAAACTTGTCAGTATCTTTTTAAAGCAGCTAGGCTGTTGATGGAAAGGGATTACTGTCACCTCGTGGATACTGGAAAATCACGTTCAGCAGAATCTAAGGACCTGCAGATTGGCCTTCCCTAATCTAGATTATATACTGGCAAGCAGCTCTTCTTGCCTTATGTCCGCTCTCCTCACAAAACGTGTATCCTGGGTGACCTTGGCAAAGTCACTGTGCATCATAACTGTGAGGTCTATAGATAAGGGACTTTCTCTGCACTGTACTGCATCAAAATGATTACATAGTTTTGCCTTTTCAGTTCTGTAAGGCGTGGTGCCAACGTTTTCGGACAATAAATGTGGGCTGTGGATTACTCCTGGAAAAAATAATAGACATGTACATGGCAAGGATTTCCATTTCTAACTCATTGCTAGCATTTAATTTTCCTAATAACCAGTGTTTTGGAGGTCTCATTGGAAGATTACTAAGAAAGTGCCTGAAAAGTGCATAACAATTGATTTGATTTTTGTTGCTGCCCCCCCCCCCCATATGCACATTTTCAGTTGCAGGCTGGACATATGCCAAATACTAATGATCATTTATTAAAAAAGCATGCAAAACAAATATGACTAACTGAAAAGTTACACGGAATAACTCATCTTCAACATAAAAACATTTAAATGTAAGTTCAGCTTTTGATTAAAAGATCCAGCACAGTAACATTTGGTCAGTGCACTGCTGCTGAACTTGGGTCATATTGAATTATGGCATTTTTCAGCTCCAACCCCCTGTTGAGCTCTCCCAGGCGATTAAAATGAGGAGCCTGCTTCCTTCAGATCATTGTGCAGGACAAATCTCTTCATACAACGGCAGAAGCACTGTCCTAGAGGTTATAAATGGAGCACACAAACCTTCTTATTGGAATAATTTACAATGTCTGTACCTGAAATGGCAGGCTGTTAATTTTTTATGTGCAGGAAAGGGTAAAGACCTAGCCCATTGTAGTTGCTGTGAATATGAAACAGGACAACATTTGTATTTGTAAGAGCATTTTCTCTAACAATTATACCTACCTACTGTACTTGTTGCACTGTTTTAGAAGATGTAAAATCACCCCATCAACTGGAATAATGTAAAAACACAAAATGGTCAATTTAACATAAATGTGCACATAAAAATTGCACATATGGGTATTTTCGGGTGATTCACTTTGATGTCAGTATAATGCAGGCTGTAGCCTTTTGAGGCCAGGTTCAGCGTTGGAGTGAAAAAGGTTAAAATGCAATAACCCACTATTTGTGCCTTATAAAATGGCTATCTTGGAACTTTATGAATAAAAGATTTAGCAATATGGCTTTTGGCCTTCCTTGAACCTTGGATACCCTCTGATAGAACAGAGGCCTTTTACGATCTTTTGCTTGGCTGGGTATGCCACTTGAGTAATCCTGACAAAGCTGGTTTTAAGGGTAAGGACACACGAGGAGATTCAGGGAGATTTTGTCGCCTGGCTACTAATCTCCTTGTCTTTTGAGCAACTATCTCCCTGAACTGCCTCAGCGTTTTTCCCCATAGGCTACAATGAAAAGTTGCCTGCGCTAATGCACACAGGGCGATGCGTTTTCAATAGTTGCCTGAAATTGCCTCACTGAGGCAACTTTGGGCAACTATTGAAAACGCATCACCGTGTGTGCATTAGCGCAGGCAACTTTTCATTGTAGCCTATGGGGAAAAACGCTGAGGCAGTTCAGGGAGATAGTTGCTCAAAAGACAAGGAGATTAGTAGCCAGGCGACAAAATCTCCCTGAATCTCCTCGTGTGTCCTTACCCTAAAGTATCATTTTGTGAGTGTCACATGTCCATTCTGTATGAAGGGCAACCTGGGTGTGCATTCATTTTGGTTGGTTCAGCTTGGTAAGAGATGCCAATCTTTTGTTAGTTTTTTTCCCACTTGGCATGTTTCAGGCAACTGAAACATGCCAAGAAACATGCTAATAGAAACACGCTGCAGCACTCGGAATCCTGTGAAAGTGGTTTATAGTGCCTACAAACTAGGCCTAGTTTGTTGGCACAGTAACCACTTTCACATGATTCGGAATGCTGCAGGATGTCTCTTGGAGCTTTCTTAACTTAACATTACATATTATTACAAAAATATGTGTTAATTATGGTGATCTTTGAACTCTATTTGTCCTTACTGTGCAGCAGTTGTGAATAATATCTCTCAGTATCTTTAGCCAGCAGGGAGTCTATAGAATCCTGTAGTGCCTCTGGTTGAACGTTTTCTGCATCAAATGAGCAGCGCCAGGCAAACACGTCTGATATTAGACACTATAGCATATATACATGCAATATAGCGCTTAGTCAGACTGCCTGTGGTTACTGAGACTCTTTCTGCCCATTTAAATAACTGCATAATCGGAAATTCTGTGGGTTATTATGTATCTTGTGCTGCTAACTCACTCTTCTCCATGTGCTACTGCAGAGCTTTTTTTTTTATCCCAGCAGAAATAAAAGCTAATTGTAACATTTCAGCATTTTTGTTGATTTCATTTGTATTTTATGTTATAAACATTATACAGGGTACTTGGATATAAAATTGGATTTCTGTAAAGAGTACAAAATATTTTCTTTTTTCCATTTTTAGGAATGCATATGATATACAGGGATTTAATAGGGTAGAGAAGGAGACAAATGACTTATAGCTGCAGGCTCCCTCAGCATTTCTAGTAAACAACAATGTGTTAATAATGGTGGCAGTGAATAAAGACATGTTATGATTGTAGCCCATTTTATAGCTATGGGACAAGCAGCCTTTAAACTATTAACAAAACTGTAAATACCAGAATCCCCTGGGGAGGTCATGGGAGTTCTGAAAAAAAAGGAGGTCTGAAGTTGTCTCTGCTTTGTTATAACTAGCTGAACTCAGAAGTTCTGGCCAATTGATGTGTAAGTCCAGAAGGCAGAGATATATTTTATCTTTTCAGACTGAGGCAAATGTTACCTGATATTAGCCTTAAGGTGGCCATAGAATCAAAGATCCGCTCGTTTGGCGACATCGCCAAACGAGCGGATCTTTCCCCGATATGCCACTAATGGCATGGCTATATTGGGGGTAATTCAAACGTTCGGCCGTATGGCCGCACGATCGAATTACGATGCGCCAAGGGGCTCCGACGGGTCGGTCGGTTAAAAATCAAACCTTTCCGATCGATATCGTGGCCAGATATCGATCGGGAAGACCCCATACACGGGCAGATAGGCTGTCAAATCGGTCCAAACGACCGATATCGTCAGCTTTATCTGCCCGTGTATGGCCACCTTAAGGAAGCCATGCACATCAGATTTATGCAGATAAGTACTAAAATGCACAAGTGAAGTTGCCAGTAGCATCCAATTACCCATTTGTTTTTTAAGAGTCACAGAATTTTAGTAGATACCTAATTGGTTGGTACAGGTATGGGACCTGTTATCCAGAATGCTCGGGACTTGGGGTTTTCTGGATAACGGATCTTTCCCTAATTTGGATCTTCATACCTGAAGTCTACTAGAAAATCATGTAAACATGAAATAAACCCAATAGGCTGGTTTTGCCTCAAATAAGGATTAATTATATCTTCGTTTGTATCAAGTACAAGGTACTATTTTATTATTACAGTGAAAAGGGAAAGCTTTTTTAAAAATTCTGATTATTTGGATATAATGGGGCCTATGGGAGACAGCCTTTCCGTAATTCTGAGCTTTCTGGATATTGGGTTTCCGGTTAATGGATCCCATACCTGTATTACAACCAAACTTGTTCTGTTTATACCTTTGCTTTAGTGATGTGTGGGTCCCGACCCGCACCCGCCAGAAATCCGCCCTCCCACCACCCGAGCCTGACTTCACATCACTACTTTGCTTGTATTTCATCTACTGTACATGGCCTCAATGTTAACTATTTGGGAAAAAATATTTGCTGAGATATTACTGTGTTAGCTAAGTTATCATAGGAGGAGTGCCTTTTCTGCAGGAATAAAAATATTTTGTTTTAAGAATTGCACTAATAAACCATTTATATTTCCATACAATAGAAAAAACAAATATAGAGCCATATAGTAGCCAAATAATTGTGTTAATGAACCCATTACCTACTTTTAGATAATCCTGACATTCCTAAACATTCAGTCGGGGTTTATCTGCCGTTTGTCCTGACCAGGTTCAACTGAATAAAAGAAGTTGCCAGTATATTTTGTGTGGTTTTTTTTTGTTTTTTTCCAGTGAAATTCTTTAGATCTGTGAAATCGCATGTAAAGATCACATGCAGTATTTGTATATTTGTAATGCCTCTCTGTAATGTATCGAAGGCTTAGTGCACATATCTAGGCTTCTCTAAAATGATCCCAGAAGGCTCCTGTCAGATGCAGGTCATTAACTTTTTTTCATTGAAATTTTGTTTAAACGGCAGCCATAAATAGTATCTGCATTTCTGCTCCCTGGCATTTCACATGCACCCCCACCGTCTGTCCTTAAGAGGACCCCACTCTTTGTCATTTAAATAGTGCCAGGATCACTCCAGGTAGAGCAGAATATCTCTTCCTCCGTGCAGCAACGTGAAGAAACTTTGCCTATTTTTGGAATGTCTTGCCTGGCACAGCATGAAGAATTTTTTAAATTATATTTTCATAGAATTTCAATTCTCTTTCAGTAATGATCTTTCAGCATTCTATAAGGGTGTAATGGTGTATAGCCATTACAGAGCTCCATTCTAGACATCAACATTATAATTTACAGATGTTTTTAAACGCAGGGGCAATTGCATAAAAGAGCAGGCATTAGTCATATAGAGGATGATTTCTGAGGATGCGTCTGTAGAACGGATGATTTCTGTGTTTGTAAAGCCCAATATGGAAATGATTCAGTAGAACCTGCACTTATAACTACTGCTTACTGGAGCACAAACCTTCATTTGTCCATAGCAGTATATCTTTTACTGTGCAATACTGGATGCACTATACACAGAAATTCTGCCTGCTGGTTCATGCCTGTGGATTAGACCATTAGCAAACTTTCCACTTTCTATTTCATTTTACTAATATTGTCCTTACTCAAAACTGTGAATACTTTAATGTCAGAACTCGCATCTGACCTGACCTTTCAGATATTACCGTAGGTATAAAAATGCCGTCTGACTTTCTAAAAATAATCGATCTACATCTAAATATACAGTCAAATGAAAAGTTTTGTTTATCATTGACCGAGCTTTCGAAGTAGCAACTTCATTTTAATATATAACATGCCTTATGGAAACAGTATCATTTCAGCAGTGACATAACGTTTATTGGATTAACAAAAAATATTCAATATGCATCATAACAAAATTAGACAGGTGCATACATTTGGGCACCCCAACAGAGATATTACATCAATACTTAGTTGAGCCTGCTTTTGCAAATGTAACAATGTAGATGCCTCCTATAGCCTTTGATGAGTGTCTGGATTCTGGATGACAGTTAAATTTGATGGCTGCCGAGCATGGACAACCTGCTTCAAATCATCCCATAGATTTTCCATGATATTCAAGTCAGGGTACAGTATGCGACAGCTATAACAGAATATTATACTTTTCCCTCTGCATTAATGCCTTTGTAGATTTTGAAGTGTGTTTAGGGTAATTTTCTTGTTGGAATATCCAACCCCTGCCTAACTTCAACTTTGCGACTGATGGTTGAACATTATCTTGAAGAATTTGTTGAGATTGGGTTGAATTCATCCGACTCTCGACTTTAACAAAGGCCCCAGGCCCTGAACTAGCCCCACAGCCCCACAGAATGATGGAACCTCCGCTAAATTTGACAGTTTTTCTTGGAATGCCATGCAAAGCGATTTTTGTTAAGACCAAATGATTAAATTTTTGTCTCATCAGTCCAAAGCACTTTGTTCCAAAAAGACTGTGGCTTGTCTAAATGAGCTTTTGGCGTGAGTGCAGAAAGGGCTTCTTTCTCATCACCCTGCAATACAGATGTTCTTTGTGCAAATTGTGCTGAATTGTAGAACGATGTACAGATACAACATCTGCAGCAAGATGTTCTTGCAGGTCTTTGGAGGTGACCTTTGGGTTGTCTGTACCCATTCTCACAATCCTCCGAATATGCAGCTCCTGTATTTTTCTTGGCCTGCCAGACCTGGGTTTTTCAGCAACTGCCTGTGGCCTTCCATTTCCTGATTACATTCTTTACAGTTGAAACTGACAGTTTAAACCTCAGAGATAGCTTTTTGTAACCTTCCCCTAAACCATAATACTGAACAATCTTTGTTTTCAGATATTTTGAGAGTTGCTTTGAGGATCCCATGCTGTCACTCTACAGAGGAGAGTCAAACCGAAGCACAACTTGCAATTGGCCACTTTAAATACCTTTTCTCATGATTGGACACACCTGCCTATGAAGTTCAAGGCTTAACGAGCTAATCCAATCAATTTGTTGTTGCCAGTAATCAGTATTGAGACATTTTTGAACATCTAGTTTTTCACATTTGATTTAATTCCATACAGCTGAATACTGCTTCACTAAAAATCTTTATTCAGAAAACACCCCAGTACGCAGATGTTCCTGGGAAATGAAAGACATACCACTGTTATCTTTTTTGTTGAAAGTGGAGCAAATTATTTTGCAGGCTGAGAGGGGTTCCCAAACTTTCATATGACTGTATATTATTTTCTTTTTATTTATTTACACAGACATACTTGGGTATATTTTAGCTTTAGGGCTCTTACTCACGAGCGTTTTTACCTGCGCTCCCCTGCGTTCCGTTTTTCGGTGTTCAGCCGCAGGGGAGCGCAGGAATAGACGCATTTAATTTTTTCAAATGGGGCTGTAGGCGCCACTGATTCCTATTACCGGCAATGGAGATGCATTTTTAGGAGATTTGTCGCCAACAGCCGCGTTTAAAAAAAATTGTGAGCGACAAATCTTTGTGTGCCACTGCCCTTGGTGAACGGCATTCTCGTGTTGCAGGCCCCTGTTTCAGGGAACAGGTTAAACGGCAGTCTCTTGTGTGCTATCTCCTAGATAAGCAGATGGCACCTGTCTGCTGTCTCCGTATTAAAGCCAATCCATTGCATTGATTTACTTTTCATTGCTTTGTGCAAGGCTACATTATGGAGGGTAGAGAGGCTACTGAAAGGGGGGTGTGGGCATAGAGCCTCACCAGATGCTGCAGAGTATCATTCAGAAATTGCCAGCAACATGGTCTGGAGAATGTTTTCTAAGCCTTCAGTGAGTTTTGAATCTGAGAATGTTCTCGTGTACTACAGGCTTTATGAAAAAGCAGAAACAGATTACAGCATAGGGCATGTTCTTTCATATGACAACATTTTTTTATTTAAAGGTGGCAGGATATTTTCAGAATGGCGTCGCTGAAAAAGGCAGTTGGTTTATTATCATTTTCTAATGTATTTCAGGTTCTTTTATGTTTTAAATTTAAGCTGCAACCAGGCTGTGCAGATCTGTTAAAAAGTGTTGGGATGTAATGGGTCTTTGGCTATTTACTGCACACCATTCCAAAATTGGATAATTTTGATTCATCATCATTCTAATTGGGCGATACTATTAAAATAAGTACTGGGGGTTGTTACAGGTCACGGCACATTGTAAATTCATTGTACAGCCTTTTGAACTGAGGGCTCCTTAAGGTCACGCTACACAAATGCCAGTGCCCAACTGAACAGCACCACACAACTTGCTCTTGGCTAGAACCACAATAGACTTGTCACTTGTCATTTTAGGATTGATGGCTCTCACAATAGTGACAGTCTGCTGATACACTTGTGTAGATATCTTAAATATAGGGCCAGAACTGAAAAAAATATGTTCCTTGTCAATTTAGAAAGGCTGGGGTCCTTCGGGGGCAAATACAGAAAATAGAGAATGCCCAGCTTGCAACCCTCTGGCTGTTACTGAAATGCAAAACTTTTCAGCTGGAGGCTAATTCATCGTATTTCTGCTGTATATGCTGAAAGTATGTAATAATTATTACAGAATATATTTGTATGGTCTTCTCTCCTCAAGGGACTATACTATTGATTGAAGCCTTAGACAAATAACATTTCACCATAGCCAAAAAAAGCATCTCCTCCTAAATAACAAAATACGACTTCTAATTGAAAAAAGCTGTAGCAGATATCCTAGCCATGGCTAAGGCAGCTTGTAACAGCTGTGGGATATTCAAGACTGGGGAGGATTTGTATGTTCTGCATCACCGCGCACATTGGCCGATATCAAGCAGCAGCAACAACTTTGTAAACAGCTCCTTATGTTACATCAAAGGTAAAATAACACCTTGAAGTAAGTGTGTTATAAAGAGGACATGTGATGAAACCGCCTGCACAGGGGTGTTCCTGCCTATTGAGAATCATTTCCAGCGTTCTGCTTTGAAATCTACACAAGCATAATGTGTGTGTTCCAGTCCCTTGATATACCTGGGTATCCCGAGGCAATATTTATCCAGCTCCAGCCTCGTTCCGCTTCCAGCAGTATTCGCTCTGATCAGATCTTGGTGTCTCTCCAGATCGTGGCTCAAACACAAAAGCACAGGAAATTTAGATAAAACTTGTATGGAGTGGGTGGGTGGGGGGGGGGGGAGATACGGTTATGCCTGTTTAAATCATGTATGTTTTGTAGACAACTCCTAGCTTATATTTTACCAGGAGAGCATATAAGTGCCAGGCAAATGCATTTGTGTTGCTTATTATTTTATAATGTTAAAAGAATTCCATTTTTATGCAATAGGAATGTCCCCTTCCGTCTAGACACGAGGTTGGGGGGGGGGCTTTTTAGGGACATGGGATTTTTTTTTTTTTTAAGATGGCAACAGTTGGCAGATAAATTGCAAAACTGCAGTAATCTGTGGCGTAGGTGGAAGTGATTGGGCCCTGCCAAGCAAAATCCTGTTTTTCCCAGTTGCTGGTCCTACTGGCTATTGTGACACCGCTGGATTCAAGTATCTCAATTATTTATATAAATTCCTGCAAAGATGGATGAAACCCTTTTACTTTCAAATGTACTAATAGTGTATACAGAATTTGTACAGTAAGTCCAAACCAGACAGAAACAAAGTTTATTTGGTGGGGGGCTCACTGTGCCTTCTGTATTGAGTAGGGGTATCTAAGAAGATAAAAAATGATAGCAACAAATGGCTCGGCCTTTGCAGGTACTGTATTTGTATTATATGGCACCGCATGTCGCTTGCCAAACTGTGGGAGAATGCTTTGCATGCAGTTCAGGGTCAGCTAATAACCTCCTACATTGTAGAATTGCAGAATATGCTGATCAGATTTTCTGTTTTTTAACACTTCAATTCACCGAAGCAGGAGATTTCTTGTTCATTCAATCATTTACAGCTGAATGTATTGATAAATGTTTTCTTTACCTTGTTTATTTCAGTACCAGCTTCTCATCCATAGCCTGGCCATTTTTCCATAGACCTGTAATAAAACAATGCTGAAGGCTGATTTATACTGCTGTTTGAAATGGAACAATGTTTTAATGATGCCCCTGTCAAAAATAGTAGACACTTTGTTTTAGCCAGCTAAAAGAGTTCCTATACATTTATGTTTTAGGGAAGGTGGGTATTTTGCAAAAAAAAAAAAAAACAACTCAAAATGCTTATACAGCTACACAAAATTTGATCACGTTCCCTGACCTGGGTAAAGAGTACTTGGTATGCTGCTTTATATCTTTTATATGGAAACAATAACCTATTTATTAACTTGTCAAACTGGGTGAAGGTGAACACAGTGGTGGTTAATGCAGCTTGGATGTTAATGGGCTACTTGTGTGTTCATAGTCTACGTAAACTGTTTTGGTGTCTCTTTATGGCCTTAGGTACATAGCTTGATCTTCTTGAACCTTGAAACTGCAATGCCTACGAGGCAGGGAAGTTTCTGTGCCTGAAATTTTTTTGTGTACGTAACACAGTCAGATCATCTTTGGAAGTTTGATTGGGTCACTGTGGAATGAAGGAGAACAAATAACCACATGGATGGACTGGTTAGGGGACATCATTCATTTCTAGAATACTAGAATAGTTCCTGAATGCCTGTATGTTTTTTGGATATTTGCATATTTTTGTGCCATTTAAAATTGGTGTATATTGTTTTTTTTACCGAATGATTTTAATCAGTAGAAAAGTATTGTGCCCAGTGAATATCATAATACATAAAGATTCATTTTTCTGTTGCAATTGAATATTTGTTTGCAAATGTGATGATTAAAATTGAATATTATGACCTGGTACCTCTCAATCAGCCTAGCTGGGACCAGCAATTCCAATGTCACCATATCAGACAAGCATGGCTTGCTTTTAAAGTGACAGCATACTGCTCTGCATGATTCATCTGTCCATTTGGTTACCTGTTTGAGAAGGGTGTTTGTTATTCTGGCAGGAAGAAAGAGCAGAGCTGCCAAATGTTATATGTATTTTTTCATCCCAGTTATTTAAAAGAAATCAGTCATCACATGCCTACACTTCTCTACACTTTTCTTTTTAATATTTCCCTTTTGCTCTTTCTTGAAGTTTTTGCATTGCTTGTATTTTAAGTTTGGAATGAAATGTACATTCTTTTTTAACAATTGGATCAGCACAGTTTGATCACCATATGGGTGCTAAATCATACAGAGATCTGCTCATCTGGTGACCTCCCAAAATTAGCAGATCTTGGTGTGTGTGGCCACACTTTGCTGCATCTTTTTGCAAAATCTTTAAAACTAAAGTGCCCCTAACTTGAAAAAAAAATAATAAAAAAACACGGTAGACATCTAGTCATAGTGTTATATATTTGATAGGTGGATCAGCCACATTTTCGTGCAGTATTGCTTGCATGGGCAGATTGCAGTCATATAAGGGAGTGATCCATAGACTAATCCTAAGGTCACACATCCACAGATATTTATATACTAAGAATTGTTGGAACCATACGAAAAGTCTGAGCTTGTTTGGCCATCTTGAATAATGTAATTATTCTTTGTCACAGTCTTTATACCGGGACAGGATGCACTTCTTGTAATATATCTATTACAAATCCATTAAATTCACAAATTTTGGATTCAGGCAAATAAAGAATTTTCCGAAAAGGTTTGTTAAAAATTAAAGTGAACCTTCTTTTGCCTTAAAAAAGCACTAGAAATCACCCAAACCCGAGCCAAACCCTATATAGAGTGTATGACTAATATTCATTCATTAAACCACACTTCATGTGTAGACTACAGAGCTTCTAAATTGACGGCTAAACTTCAATTTCTTTACCCCAACTACAACACATTCTGAAAGAACTCCAGAATTCTTCTAAAGCTGACATGGGGATTCTGGGAGTTGTAAGCCAATCTATAAAGTTGGACATAGGGTGATTATTCCTACTCTACACATGTTGGAAACTTTAGCAAAGAAACTATTAAACTTCCACAATCTGTCCTTCCAACCTTGGCACATCGCCTCCTACATTCTCTGCGGGCAGCTGAGCTGTTATGATTATATTTCACATAAGTAAGTCTTATTGAATAAATAATACCCTTATGTATTTTTAATTGAGGCTGGGCAAGTGGATTGAGTCGAAGGAATTAAAAGGTTATGATGTAGCTTAAGGTGAACCGAGCACTTTGGTTAAGTGAAGGACAGCATGTTCTATAAATGGTTTAAGTTGTGGCAGTGAGGATAGACACCACTGTGTTTTTTTTTTTTCAAGGGTTCTACTCTTTACATGTATTTTTTTGCCTATTTAGTTTGTTTTTTATACTTCTAACTAAAAATCGAAAGGCTATACAAAATATATATTTAATATATATAATAATATATTGTGTTGTGTTGTAAATATTTAAATATTTTTTACAATCCTTTAGGTACACTATGTTTTGAAGGCCATCCCATCAATATTCATTCTAATTCAAAAATGTTTAAAAATGTAGTGCAAATTGATGGACCACAGTAATTATACAATGTGAATCTAACTGCTTGTGTGTGTGTGTGTGTGTGTGTGTGTGGTCAGTCAGCAGCTTTTATGGGTTCTGGTCCCATATTCTGTGGTTTGTTATACAAAAAGACTGAATATCTGTGGTCTTGACCCTCCATGTGTGGTCATGAAGCCTACAGATCAGGTTGCTCCCATTCAAATCAAATCACAGGATCTTGCAATGTATACCAACATTGTTGACCGCTTTGTTACTTGAAAGTTGAAGCAGTAGACTGAGATATATGTAGGGCACTGTATATCCTCAACATAGAGCTATCAGGCATTTGTTGAACTACAGCTGTCCTGGGGAGAGGGGTTACTAGGAGTTGTAGTTAAGTAGGGTCACCTCTGTGGCATCCCAGTTTTAGGATGTGAAAGAGAAAATCTTCAAGGATGTTTCAGAAGAAATAAGTGCTGTGTGTTTAAAGAATAACCCATGTTTGAGTAACTATAGCCACTGAGCCATGACTATAAAGCAAAATGTTGGCAAGATGAAAGAAAAGTTATACCTTTGAACCAACATATAGAGAACTACTGAACATTCAACGATAGTTAAATCATAACTTTATGATTCTTTTTTTAAAAGTCCATAAAACGAATGGCCTCATTAAGTTCACACTTTAGAATCAAATCAGGTGTTTAGTTGTGTATGGGAAGAGTTACAAAATGTATATTGAATTGACATTAACAAGGGATGACTGCCTGTTATTGCATATTAGAGAGTCTCTATAAACCTAGGCACATGTAGTGTGTCCTCTGTGGGGGAAGTCCTAGTTTAGCAATTGTAAGTGTTACAAGTTCCCATACCACAGCCTGAAGGTATTGCAATCTTATCTTTCCATATGGCCTTAATGCAAGATACGTTACTAGCTGTCACTGTATACATTGAGTAATAGTCTTGTAGGTTTAGCACCGCAAATGTTATTGGTTCATGGCAAGGTCATACCTATGCCCTTCAGTGTTACACCACATTTTTAAATATATTTAAGTCATCCTTGTCATTGTTCCACTCCTAGTTGGGCTTAAATGTTAAATGAATACAAAAATATTATGTACATAGTTTCAGCCACAACCTGTTATTTTTCTCAGTGCCTCCACCTGTACTTAATAGAATCAATTTGATTGTAATTATCAAAACACTCTACCCACCACTTACCCTTGACATCAGTGGGAAGCACCATGGGTACCCTGAGTTGTTCAAAAATGCAGGCTCGTGTTTGGGAATTGATCTTTAAAGTCAACTGTGAATCCTTTCAGCAAACTGTTATTCTTGAGTAAGAGAAATAATGCAGACATCTATTTACAGGGAAAAAACTGTACTAAACTAAGGTAACAAAATGCCAAGGCCTCACATCAATGTACATTATAGTTAATTGGAATTATTGAGTTTGTGGCACATGCAAGCAGTTATTGGACAGATTCAAGTAGTCACATGATCTCTTACTATCTCTAATTGTAATTTGGTTCCATTTCTGGTGTTTCGTTAGCATGCCTTTCTACAATTCCCATATGTACCACTGGTCTAAATGGTTTTGTACCTTCTGTCTTGCTAGTGCTTACCATATTTTCCCCAGTAAAAAAGTAAAGAAACAGAACATTAAAAACATGGCTTTTCTTTAAGTTTTAATGACAGATTGAACATTTAGGACTCCTTTCCTTTTTCATGAAAGTCTATTAATGAGTTTTTGTCAAAGTTTCCAGCTCTCAATTATATTTCCATAGTAATTAACATTGAGGGAAACATTAAAAGTATAGGTCCATTAATTTAGCCTCTCCATGCCCTCTGTACACTGACCCAGAGGAATGCAAACAATCCCCAGCAGACCATTGCATTTAAACAAAGAG
Source organism: Xenopus laevis (assembly GCF_017654675.1). Taxonomy (NCBI): domain Eukaryota; kingdom Metazoa; phylum Chordata; class Amphibia; order Anura; family Pipidae; genus Xenopus; species Xenopus laevis. The sequence goes on from NC_054372.1 coordinate 135,888,926, forward strand.
AAATATGCAGAGTAATACAACTTTTTGAGCAAAATAAATATCAGTTTGATGTGTAAAGATTCAAACACTCTCCCCACCAGGGATCACTTACATCAGTGGAAAACACTATGAGGGTTATTTACTAAACTCCGAATGCAAAAATCACAAACAATTTGTGATATTGTTTTATAAAATCAGACTTTTCTTCACAAATTTTTCGGAATTTAATAAACCCCAAGGATGGTAAAGTCCGAATATGAAAATCCGGCATCTCAGACAATGTCAATTGGAGAAGTCTCAATGATTTTTTTGACGTGTGCTGGGTTTTCGTTCATCACCCCAGATCAGAGTTTGCAGCAGAAAATATTGTGAAAAATTCAGACTATGATAAATAACCCCCTATGGGTGTCCCTGCATGACATTAGTTGCTTAAAAAAAACCAAACTCTGGTTTGGGCATTCATAACTCATATTTGTCTCCTGAAATTTATCACCCTGAAAAGCCAGAAATTGTAAAGCAGTATTATAAAGTGATGATAAATGCTATTCATCTGTTTATGTAACTGTTAGTATTTTATGCCAATATCACTCTAGTTGGATATCCCTGTTCCATATCTGTTTTAGAAAATGCACCTCTCCAAGCTGGATGGTAGTCTTCCATGTAGGGATGCACCGAATAGAGGATTCAGTTCTGGATTCGGCAAGGATTCTGCCTTTTTCAGCAAGATTCGGATCTGATCAAATCCTTCTTGCAGGCCAAACCGAATCCAAATCCTAATTTGCATATGCTACTCTAGGTGTGACCTTTAGATTTAATATATGAGATTGAAACTAATTATTATATGGGCTTCGTGTGAACTATGTTTTTTTTCCCCCTTAGATATCTCTGTATAATGGGGAGCATGCTTAGTTTAATGTAACTCTATTAAATGGGACTGTTAATACTACTGATTATATTTGATTACTTTGTGTTCTTTTGTGACATGGTCCATGTTTCTATACCATCTTTCAGATTCTATCCCATCTTTCAAACTAGTATGCACCATCACATTCTAACATGTACTAGTCTCCCTCCTAGACGAGCTTTTCCAATTGAACTCTGTCAGGACAAGTATTTAGATTGATAGGACGTGAGCTATGCAGTGTCCTAATGCTTAGCATTAAATTAGTCATCAGCGCAGGGATTAATTTAGGATCAGTAGGGACCTATTTAGTACAATCTGTTGCAGCTTTAAGGATAAGAATGCAGCTATACAATATGTTGTATACTACTATTGTATATTGTTTTGTATTTATTTACAGGCCAAGCCTCTTCTAGACTCTGTTTCTTTGTACACAGATGGAAGATTATTACTGTTACTTATATTCAGGAATGACCATTAATCTTGATAGAAAATTTCTAGTACCTCGGGCAATACAATGTGTATGACAAGTGACTTCACTAAACAAACTCTTGTGATTTTCCTTTTAGCCAGTGACCTTCTGCAGTTGCCAACCTACATCTCCCAGCAGCTGGTTCTCTTGGGGATGATCAGAAACAGCCATAGGAGAAAAGGTTGAAGGTCATTGCTGGAGGCCTATGGGCCAGATGTAGCCCAACATTGAATTTTTTATATCCCCCAATAAAATTTTGCCCTGCCCAAGGGTTTAGCAGACTTCTGTATATTTCATAATAGATTGCTGGCTTCTAGGATGCAAACTGTTTTAAAGAGCTGCTCTGGTAATGACATTTTCTCCCTCATTTAGAACACCCAGCCCTCCTCTCCTCTCTGTGCTCCTGCATCCTTGTTACTCATATAAGTTTCATATAGAGAACTGTTCGCTATGTGTTATCCACCCTCTGCAACTGCCATATAGTTCCAGCTTCTCCCCTCCAAACTTGAATCTTAACCATCTTTTAGTTCCCTGTCATCTTCATATCACTAAGTTCATTTCATTATGCATTTTCAGTTATTATTTACCCTTGTTTTCCTCTTCATTACCCCACTTGTCTCTCCTTCCCTATGTTTTATTCCCCTGCCCCTCGAGTTCTTTCCAATCCTTCCCCCACACTACCCCAACAACCATCAACTGCAGATTTAGTTATGCATAGACAACTGTAGCAGAAAATCTAATTTGATGATTAGCAGAACTGCCAGGATCACTTCATGTCAAGAGATGCTATCTCTCTGCTTTCTCACTGATTAATCCCTCTCACAAAACAGCTGCAATGAACCTGCCCCTAAGGGCTGGTTGGAACCATCAAACTATCTATCTCTGCGGTGCCCCAGCTACTGAGCACTTGTAGCATGGGCAAAATGAAGAAATATTCACTGTTATCGGATTCCCTGACATTTCCCAGGCTGCCTCTCTTTTGTATGAGTAGGGCAGGAGGATGTTAAGCATTCGTGTTGTACTTTTATCTCATTTTTGGTAGAAGAACAGAATAACTAAAATACTATTTTTAATACACTGGTCAAACACTATACAGTCATGTTTGGTTTTCATTTTGATCAGGTAACCCTCTTTTTTTTTTTTGGGGGGGGGGTGGTATCTTACCTCTTGCAGCCAAGAGTTGCACCCATCTCCAGGAACAGTGTACTAAACTATGCTGCCCTGGTTCAGGACTTCAGGGAATGTGATTGGGAGGCAGAGGAGTTAACAGCATTTTACTGTCGGTGCATAAAGGTTTGTTTGGAGAAGCAAATTAATTTCCTGCTGAATGGCGGAAGAGCAGCAGCCATCCATTGACAAATATGTTTTTTAGATGGCTTTTGATTAAAGTATGTGGGGGCACTGGGGGGAATTTGTGAAAACATGTGGATGGCTCTGTGTACATTATGTGGAGCATGCATACGACATGAAACCTCGTAAATGCTTGTTTGCTTACTTCACTACCAGTATTATTACCTTATATTGATATAATGCCAACCTGTATGTTTTAAGGGCAAGGTCAGACGTGGCGTTTTTGCGGCGTTTTTACATTGCGTTTTTAAAAATGAACAGCAATTCACACAGGGCGCTTGCAAGCTGAAATCCGCCACAGGACGCCAGTATTGGTGTTTTTTAGCAGAAACACAATACGTCAAGAAACTACCAAATCAATAGACTCTATGGGATCTGCACGTTTGAAACCACACTGTACATAAATACGCAGCGTATTTCAAATATGGCGTCCAAATTCAATGAGACCAATGAGAAGTGCATGTTGGGAAAATAATCGTACATGCTGAAAAACGCATGTTAACGGTCACGTGTGGTTTCAGTAGCGTATTTACGCCTGGCTGTTCTTTTTTAAAAACGCAACATAAAAACGCTGCAAAAACGCCACGTCTGGCCTTACCCTAAGGGTGTAAGAAGAACGAAGAGTACCTGGAGGGAACCCCTGCAGAACTCCTTGCAGTTATTGCACTGGCTGAAATCAAACCTTGGGCATAGCATACACATATACTTAGGGCTAAAATATGTAGGTAGATAGATTGATAGATATTTTGTTTACATTTCACCAGAGTTGGCAGCATTGGTACAAACTTGTTTGTCTGGCATTTGGTATAGACAATATTATTACAGGTGTGCCACACATCAGCTGGCTAAAGGTTGCGTATACATACAGATCATTGGCTCAACCAGATATGAAGAAGAATCCACTGGTGTGCAAACTTTGATTGGTCTGTCTGATTATCTCCATGTACCATTCAATGGGCACCACTGGTTCTTGATTTGCCAATTCTTCTGCATACCTATATATACTGGATATAAATACGCTGTATATGTATTGTCTTATTTGTATTACTAGAACATTCATAGAATGTCATATTTGTATTGCTGGGTCTTGATTAAGAAATTCCATTCAGACTTCCATACATTCTGTGATGTACCTGAAGCAACTACAGGTATAGGATACAATATCCTGAAAACCCTTTTCCAGAAGGCTCTGAATTACAGGAAGGCCATCTCCTATAGACTCCATTTTATCCACATTTTTAAAAACGGTTTCCTTTTTTTCCCTCTAGAATAATAAAACAGTACCTTGTACTTGATCCAAACTAAAATATAATTGGCCCTTACGGGAGGCAAAACAAGCCTATTGGGTTTATTTTACGTTTAAATTATTTTCTGGTAGATTTAAAGTATGAAGATCCATATTATGAAAAAATCCGTTATCCAGAAACCCCCCCCGGTTACAAGCATTGTGGATAACAGGTCCCATACATGTACTTGAAAGTGGGCACATTATGGCATAGTTTGCATGCTGTGGAAGCACATATATAATTGTGTGTGTGTGTGTGTATATATAAAACAATCTTAAACCTTGACATACCAGTCATTTGTACTTGGTTGTACCCTTTTTAATCATTTATCTTCTTGATCAGTGCCTGTATCCAACCATAAAATAAACCAGCATACACTGATTTAAAAAAACAAAATGTAAAGCACACAGATTCAAAATGTAAAGAGGTTTCATTTTGCAGGTTATGGCAGTCTAGGGAGCTGGGCTTGTAATACAGATGGGTGTAAGAGTTGTGGTGCATCCAGCAACTCTGCAGGTAAGTCAAGGAATAGCTGATGAATCTTTTTTGTGTTGCGGTGTGTTCCAATTACACTCATTCATATCACGGAGGGTGAAAAGTTCACACAGTACCTTCTGCTGCTGTTAGACCACACAAGCTGGCGCTTTGTACGCAAATTGAGAACATATTTGTGTATATTTACTCTTGAAGCAAAGATAAAGTTAAATTCTGTACAATTTGAAAAGCAAACTAAGTGTTAGTGAGTGACATGCTATTTTCATATGTACAGCCTGCAACATATCCCAGACCAATTTTAAGAGTTGGTTCCGATTTTGTTGATATGTTGTGACAGCCATGTTTTATGTCATTTGATGGCGTGTGGTTTAAAACCTTCAAATGGCATCACGTTAAATGCAGGGAAATGCCGTTAAACATGCAGGTCGGCAACTATCGATTATAAAAGGGAAAACATAACCCGGGGGAAGCAAAAGAAATGAGCAACTCTTTTCTTTAGAAAATGTAATGCTGATTCCTCCATTTCCTTTTAGAGAACGAGCGGGAGGACAGATGGAATTTAGACAGGCGTTTAGAGTAATTACTCTGTAACGAGGATTTTGTTGTGAAATTAGTATCTTAAGGAGGTGGCGCAGATATCTTTCCAAGGATGAATACCTCATTAAGAATCTGAATAAAGGGGAAAAAGTGGCAGTTTACAATTGGAGTTCAGCAGACACCTGCCTGGGTTTAAATAACGGCTTTGTCCTGCGCCATTTAAAACTTGTATCTGTTTCGCTGAACTGCTTTGTTTGAGCCATACAGATTGTCTGTGTTTTGCATACTGCGGAAGTCTGAAATTCTGTACAATTTGTGCTATTGTCTCAACCCCTTTCTCACCTCAACCTTGCACATCAGCTGTTGGCAAAGCGAGAACACTGCTTACATGTAGGGTATCTGTATTACACAACTCTGGGGTAGAAATAAGAAAGCTGAGCCATTTGTCTAGCAGTGGGGACTTGCTAGGAGATTCTTTTTGTATCCCAATAGGCCGATGTGACCCTGGTTCCAAGACAGGCAGCTGATCTAAAGACTGAAAGATCCAGCATCCACATACTAACTTAGCCAGCATGTGGAAGTTGTAGTTTTGCGATCATTGGCTGGCACTCATTACCAAGCTGTGGGACATATGCACCTGTACACAAGAGACAGGAATATTCTGTAAAAAATAACCTTAAATGGTAGTTCTGCAGCAGAATACAGTCCGATACCCTCAATATTATAGGAGCTAACAGTAAAGGGAGTTCTAGTTCAGCAGCAGCTGCACAGTGGCTAAATCTCTAGCCATTTGTGTGGTTTTTGTGTGTGTTTGTGTGAACTATTTTGTTATTTGACTTTCACCCAAGGATGCTGACAAGCTTCTCAGGATACTCTTTAGGAACCTCTTCTGAATCCAAGCTAATTACAGTGCAAACATCCTAAGAACCATGGAATAAAATTATCAGGATGCACCTAAAGAAGGCCAGAATCAATGATGCACTAATGCAGTTCCTCCATCCTCCCTCCCCATCGCCATTTAAAGTTGGATTTGAAAAAGCTGTGGTTTTTGGACTATACTCTCTCAGACAGGATCTACCAAATGAATAGGTGTTTCTCAGTTATTCTTTGTTCTTGTGGCTTATACTGATGTTTTTAAAGGGGAAATATACTGTCTTTATAACAGCAGTTTGTTTGCTTTAGTTTCAAAATTTTCAATAAAAATAAAATGAGGCTCCGTAAGCCGTATTTATAAGTATTTGTGTTTTTCTTCCTTGTCAGAAGAGCCAGTTAAATCTCATCCATGGATCACCGGTACAGAACTATTGGCGGTGCTTCCAGTGCAGTGGTACTTAACTTTAGAAGTTTTAGACAGCACCAGAATAATGGACCACAAATTCACCTCTTGAATGTGCAGGGACTGTGTGAGAAAGTACAGAATACATTGAGCCTCTGAGAATTGCCTGTGACTGTGCATGTAGTGGACTATAGTGGTGAGAGATGGGCCTTTCACGTTGGTATCCTATCCTCTAGCAGCAAATTAAACATGGGAAGGTACAAAGTCTTTTCCTGTCTTTTTGTGATGGTTGGCTGTCTCCCCAATAGTCAAATAAAATCATTATACCATTAGAATATCCCCTTAAACCTTACACAATGCATCTTTCCACTGTAAGAATATTTTACAAAGTTCATGTTTTTACCAATGGTAAAAGAAATTTGAACTGCACTATAGACCGCAATATTGCTTACATGAAAAAGTTGAGCATTTGTGGTAATTTGTCCATACTGGAACTGTGTGAACGTTGATGGTCTTGAGCCATTTTCTGCTGTAAGAATAATAACAAAGGAATGTTTATCGGCAGTCACCACAGCCACAGAATGCTTTATCAGCCATTTTCAACTCAGACATCTATGCTAGCCCATCTAGAGGAGAGGGCAAGAGATGTAGGTGTAGAACATTCAGGGAGATGTAGTTCTGCAAGGCTTGAACTTACTGACTGTGGTAATAAAATGCAAATACTCAAGCAGAACAGCATTTGAAATGGTTTTTAAGTGTGTGATCAATATACACCAAAAGATTAATGCAGTTTGACACTGAATGTGCCTTCCTGGCATGTTGTAGAACTACCTCTCAGTGTCGGAGTACATACTTTGTGGCCAGCTATCCTCGTTGCATTTTATTAACTTTTTACAGAGCCAATTGTTTCATGTGGGTGTGAGTTGCTAGAGAACAAAGATGAATGAAATGTCATTCTTGCCAACTAAATTGCTGGGAACATCCCCATTAGCAATTTTGTCTTGGGAGTGTTGGGGCCTTCCGTCACATTTTGTCCTAGCACAAACAGGAGAACGCACAAGCCCACTATTTCTTCACCAACACATGATTATATTTTATTGTTCTGCTTTGGTACTTATTCTTCAGTTAACTGTCATTTCATTAACCCTGTAAGTCCACCCCCAATCCCCATCATAGAATCTATGCCATCGGCATAAAATAACCATAGTTCGGACTAATTAGAATCTATGGTTCCAGGTTTTTCTTTGATCTTTGCTTCCTCATGTATTTACTGACCACACATGGAGAGGTTTGGCTATAAAAGCATTCATTTTTACCTTTTTTGCATTAAACATTTAAAATCCTCTGCTTAGTGCATTTTGTTCAATTAGATACCCCTGCAGAATTTGTTATAAAGTCATGTCTTGTTTGTGACGTAAGATAAGCCTTGTGCTTTGCCAAATGACTCTGATATGACAAAATCACTTACATGGTATTAACCAGACTGCATTACTTTATTGTATTAGTTTACAGTTCATTAAACAAGGTTTATTGCTTTTGACAGGCTTGTTGCCATAAACACTGTTTGCATTCAGAATATACTTGTATCCTATACTTTTTCTTCTTGTCTTGCAGTGTGTCTACCTGTCCAGCTGACCACAAGACCATTTAACCATGTTGGCCTGTCTTCAGAGAACCCAGAATCCTCCGGTGAAGCACGTCATATGTGCAAATAAGAGTATAGAGCATCGAAAGTGTAAGTCAGCTGTGTGAATCCTTCCAGAGAATTAATAAATCACCAGTATAGGGAAAAAAAACCTCTTGTGGTTATTTAGTCTAAATGATACATGTATGGTAACAAATGCTGTTTCCTTCTAAACCATAAGAGCTACATTGTTTAGGAGGAAAATACCCGGCTTTTAAGCCGTGTTTATATTCTCTCTCATTTTATAGTTCACAGTATATACACACAGTACAGTGTATATATATATATATATATATATATATATATATATATATATATATATATATATATATATATATATATATATATATATAAATAGTTGGATTATAGAGAGAGAGAGATACCTAGGTGACCAGTTGGCTGAAAAACTGCTTGTATTGGAGATTTGTGGCAATTTCAGTGCTAATGAATAGAAGCTACAAAAAGTGGTTTTTGGAACTTTTCTGAATTGCAGTAGGCTGAAAAGCGCCATATGTGCTCTTATCCTTGGTGTCATCATTCCTTTGTTTCCAAACTAGCTGAGGCTAATTTCCCCTTTTCCTGATTTACATAAGCAAAGCCTGTCGGTGCAATGCTTTTATTTACATAACAAAATAGCACTAATCACATACATCTGAATATACACCCATGCAAACTAGGGCTTTGTGATAAATGATTGCTTGCATAGCTGTAGGCTTATTCTAATCAGCAGCCTAGAGCTGTGAGCTCCTGGGTTACACCCTTTTCCAAATCGCTACTCTTCCACTAATTGCTGATAGAATTACCCATACTAAGAGATTGATCAAGACTACCTTGATGATCTATGTGTGTAAGTATGCACACGCAAATAAATTGTGTATGTGTGTATACTTAGCATTAGCCAGGTCAATTTAATTGGCCAGACAAAAGTACATAAGTATGTATATACATTTTCCACAAAAGTTAAAACATACAAAGTTTAGGTGATGGGGCTCCTCTGAGATTATGTAATTTTTAAAATAGCTAATATATATTATGCAAGTGTGCAAA